>NC_061492.1:1360285-1415036 GCF_022539355.2 Hippoglossus stenolepis
CCTGATGAGTAAAATCCTAAATGTGTCAAATACAGAAAGATACCACACAGATTTACATAAATACATTTTAATAAAACATTAAATGTGCCATAACAGTCAAGTAAAGTTTCATAAAAATATGTACAAATACAAAACAGTGCCAAATATAAAATACTAATCTGTACATTCTTTCCAGTGCAGAAACAGGAATTCAGCTTTAACCTGGTTCAGGTTGTGTGAGTCTGCTGAACGTGTCAGACTAAAGCAGCACTATGTCTCCACCTCAAACCAGCAGCTGGATTCAAATGGGTTTGATGGTTCAGTGACTGAAGCCGTTTGGTCTTTCACAGAAGAAGAAGGCAGCAGGATATTGTCCGGGTCGGACTCGCTCACATGGAAACCGACGCCGCCTCATCACCTAAAGCTCTGTGACCTCCTCGTCTTTCCAAGTTGACGTCTTCATCTTCTACGTGTTCGACTCCTCTTCTTCATCCTGAGATAGTTGTTGGTCTTTGTGTAGGCCGAAGTGTGGTTTCACACAAAACCATGGCCCAACACAATTTTCTTCATTGTCTGACCTGTAAACAAAATTAAGAAAATTCAGAGCTGCTGAAATCTTAATCTCCTGGATTTTTATTCTTCATTAGTCATAAACACAAACTGCAGAAGATGTGAAACTATCAAACATCAGGACATTTTCTTTCTCTCTTAATCTTATTGAATCCATTGAACTTCTTTTTTCATATCATGCATTTCTTTGTCCTTTTGCTTTTGCTCCACAAACCTGAGACAAACATCTCCTCCAGGAAATGTCTGAAAAAAACAGATGAAATTATCTGAGACGTTCACAGACACATCTGCTTCATGTTTGCTGATATAGAAACTTTCATTTTACAGAATGAACGATACTAATAGATGTTACATTTTACATAAATACACATTTTTTAATTAAAGTTCTTTGTATTTGTGTTATTAATAATACAGTTCATGGTTAAACTGTAAAATATCAAGTCTCAGTTACATTTCTTTGCCGTAAGGGTTTGATAACGACATCTTAGGAATCACTCAAATCTTTTCATGAATTTATTGGCCGATATATCGGTATCAGATTTTCTTTCACTCTAATATCGATATGGTTTTTGAACGAACTCTCAGAAACTGATGCTTTAGGATGTGTCTGCTGATGCAGCTGAGATGAAGCTGTTAGAGCAACGTGACAAGAATAAAGTAGTTTACAGCATCTCCATGACAACAGGGTTATTCTTTAGAGCAGAATATTGTAACTCTCAGTACAGAATATACAGTAAACTTACTTTAAAGGTTTCCTCTCTGTAGCCTCTGATTGTGGATGGTCCGTTTTGGGTTTGTTCAAAAGAAATAATCATTAGAAGAAACAACACAATAAATGAACAGCAGAATTATTGTAAGTATTAATATTTACCCATTGTCTTCTTCTAAAGTAGCATAATCCTGCTCCAGCTCCTAATGCTACACACACAACGAGTACTCCGACCACAATTCCTGCAACTGAACCTGAAAAACCTGTAATTCAGAGAGTAGAACTGTAGCATCAACAAAGTGCAGTGATGTGTCTTCAGTGTAAAGTGTAGTGTGTGTGTGTGTGGCCTCCTCGTTCCTGTATGTTCTCCTGACAACATGTGGACATGATGCTCCTGATGAGCTGGAGGACGGAGCCCTGGGGGATCTGCTCCACCAGGAGGAACCCAGGGCTCACTGCACTAGCCTAAGGTCTGACAGTCGCTCTGAGGATTTCATCAATCAGTTCTCGTCTCATGGGATCTTACCTTCCTCTATCGTCACGTAGCTGTTGATGAAATGCGTCTCCTCTTCACTACTGAGTTCACAGGTGAACGTTCCCTGGTGATCTGAAGATAAGTGGTGCAGCGTGAGGCTGCCTGACGCTGACACATCCTCCACCTGCTGCCTCCACTGCTCTGAGACCCTGGGGGGGCCGTCGACCCCGGTCTGGTCCACAATGATCTGCCTGTGGTTGAACCTCCACACCAGGTGTGTCGGGGGTTTGGTGTTTGGAGCAGTGCAGTGGATTGTTGTTCCACTCGGTGACACATGGACGGGAGCTGAGAAGAAAAGGGATCAAATAATATCATCGTTGTCAGAATGTGGTTTCAGGCTCTGATGAGACTTTCTGAACATTTCCTATCATCAGAATGATTCATGTGGAGGAGGGTGTGGCCTTGGAGTGATGAACTGAACTAGAAGGTCACTCAGTGGAGCTGATATCTCCTCCAAGGACCAACAGTCAATTCCAGCTGCACCACATTTCACACACATCAGTCCTCTCAGGGAAAATGTCCAGAAAGGTCCAATGTTAAAGAAAGAAAACTAATGGATCTGTTCAATGTTCCATTTGTTTGTTTCTTTAAGCAACATTACACAACAACTACTGGACAGATTTCCATGAAACTTGGCAGGAAGGTGTGTTATGGGTCAGGCTCAGAGAAGAACTCATCACATGTTCGTGTGGATCCAGGATTTGTTGTTTTTTCACATTAACATTGTGAGAGAGGACGTTTTTCAACATTTTCATTGATTTCCCTGCGAATAACTGATGAAGATGAAGAAACAATCTGACAAATTTAGAGGACTGATATTTATGAGTGTGTGGAATTTGGTGCAGATCTTGGGCCTGGTGAATTTCCATGTGGTTTCATAAGGAGACTGTTGGGCCTTGTGGAGGTCTGAGCTCTACTGAGGGACCTGTGGCCCACGTTCCATCCTCACAACTAGTTTAGTGGAAATCTGTTCAGCAGACAAAGAAACAAACGAAGTAAAGATTGAGAATCAGCATTGATATAAAATGTCAGTTATCTGTAGGAGCAGATATAAATATGCAGCCGTACGGTGAAACAAGCAAAGGTTCAGTTCCATAGAGCAGATTAAACGTACTGGGTTGATACCACACCGCGCTCCTCCTGCCACTGCGAGTGCTGAGGCTGCAGATCAGAACAGTGTCTCTGTCTGACAGTGTCAGTGTGCTGCTGATCTCATAGAGCTGCTGCTCCGTCTCCTTCACTGAGGTTTGGATCTGAAGGGTCACGGTGGACGGAGGCCTGGTGGACCAGGTGAGCTGCGGCTCGGGGTAGATCCCCTCTGAGCGGCAGGTGAAGCTGTTCTCCACCTGCTCAATGTCCACGTGACGCACCGGAGCTGCAAGACAACATTTCTCTTTTAGAACTCATTGATCATCTTTGCCTCGTGCACTGTGGAGCTCTTCATTAATTTGACTTATTGTGCTTATTATTTAACATGTCACATATGAGCCAATATGTGGAGCTGCTGACATGAGCTGTGTCTCAATTCAGGGGCTGCATTTGAAGACCGAGCTCCAACGAGTGGATCCGTCCCCGTCCAACCTGTCCCAGGATTCATTGCACTTTAGTGACTCACCATGTTTCAAAGAGGTAATGGTGCCGGCAAGCAGCGAGACGTCCAATGCTTAAGTATCAGCTTCAACTCAACCCAACAGTACACATGTTAAACAAGGTAACAGCAAGAAGAGACAAATATCATTTCTAGTATTTGTGTTCTGTTTTCACTGAGTTTCTTTACCATCTGCTCTCAGGTTGATAACTGACTCCTTGTTGCCTCCAGTGATGGTGCTGGTGTAGCACTTGTATCTGCCCTGGTCCTGGAGCTGCAGCCCCGTCAGCCTGATCGAGGCGTTTCCTCTGGAGATCTGCTCTGTGAACAGCGATGTCCGGCCTCTGAAGCGCTCGCTCTGGTGATCAAACTGGTCTCTGGCTCTGTAGTAGGAGTGGACACGAGTGTTTCCTGGTTCCACCTTCATCCAGTGGATGACTGGGTCTGTACCAGGCCGGAAACTGCAGGGTAAGATGCAGCTCTCCGCTAAAACGCAGGAGACCTCAACATCTGTGAGACACCGGGTAAAAAAGAACCAGTTCAGGATCAACTGTGGTGAATAGAAGCTTCTTTAAAAGAGCAATTAGAGCATTTGCTCTCAGACGGATTGTGAATGTAAATATCCTGATGGAACTGTCTGTCTGTTTGGCTGTTGACAGTTAACATGCAGTAGTTTTATCTGAGCTGCTTTCACAAGAACAACCTCCTGCCACACGAGGCATTCGAATGTGTAACGTACATTTACTGTCAAACCAACAATATGGACAAAGTTGTGTGTTGATCACAGAAATGTTCATTTAGAAAATTGACTTTGAGATTCAGCAAAATCTGAACATTCTTTGTGATGAGAAGAATTTAGGATCTGGAAATTTAGATGTAAAGAAAGATTTATTTTTTTAGAATCCTGTGTGTGTGTGTGTGTGTGTGTGTGTGTTGCCTTATTGTGAAGGTTTGGTCACTGAACTTGTGTTTCCTGTCATCATAAGCAGTGTCCCTGTATGGGACCTTTATTGTGAAGGGTCACCAGCGGAAGTGGTGGTGGTTTTGATTGAGCTTTGACTTGATGTGGAACATAAACAACATGTCTCCTGGTTCAAGTCCACATTGTTCAGTTCTTATTTTACTGTGAAGTCTCAGTAAAGGAGAATCAAACCTCGGCTCCATGAACATCAGACAAGTGAGAAACCGCCGGTGACTCGGTGGAATAACGTGTTGTTGCTGATGGACTCACACTGGCCACTCTACGACACATGAGCAGAGGTCTTCAACAGGGGGTCAGCGACCCCTAGGGGGTCCGCGGAGGTACTGCAGGGGGGTCGCGACATTTTTGGTTGATTAGACAATTTTTTTTTTTTTTTATTTAATTTTTTTTTCCCCAACCAATTTTTATTTAAATGTCTTTAAATACACATTAACATAAATCCAACATGTAGTAGCGAATGGATAAATGGTGGCTCGTCTCACAGCACGAGACGAGCCTGGACCTGTCCCTCCACGCCTCTTGGACACAAACAGGAGGACCCGCCCCCCCCTCGCTGCTGTGCCAATCACGAGGCCGCATGTTACAACCGGTTCCCCGTGATTGGCCGAGATAGATATTCCTGGTTCTTAGTATTGAATGCACAATAACAGGGTAGCTATGTTTATACATGGCACTAGGCCCAGTTTAATATAAAACACAATTTTATACAATATATATAGTCGGGGTCCCTGCTCCATCTCTATCAGTTCGGGGTCCTTGGCCTGAAACACGTTGAAGACCCCTGCACTATGGTTTAAACAGAACCTGGGATTTCTGAGTAAGATCAGACTTCACGTACCTGCTGTGGTGAGAGTCCACATGTTGAGGATCAACACAACCAGAGACTTGAACCCAGACATCTTTCTTTCACTCTGTGAGAACTGAATGTGGATCAATGGAAGAAGAGACGAGTTAACAGCTGGTTTGACTCATGACACCGAGTCAGAGCAGCGGAGGTTCAGACTCTGCAGCTACGATCTCTGCAGAGTTCAGACTGAAGACTCAGACTCTGAGTCCCATTGTGAACATTGTGTGATGGAAACTGAAAGTGTGACTGTTTGTAAAGTGTTACTCTCCTTCCCCTTCTCCAAACTTCCTTCAGAGCTTTCTAAACTACCTTCCTCCAGTGTATTTGGGGTCGGTTCTCCAGGACCACAGACTGTCTGTTATCATGCTGACAGTTTCCTCTTCTCCGCTCAAACACATAGAAACACACAGTGAACCAGTGTTGTGCAAGTTCACACCTCATGAACTAGTGCAAAGTTCAGTTCATACAAGTGAACATGAATAGTTCACCATTTAAATTCTGAACTAGTTCATAGTTCAGTTCATAGTTTTAAGGTGGAAAGTGAGAATGAAAGACTTGACTTGTTTTTTAAAGAAACCTTTATCCATCACTACCCCTTGCCTTAAACTGTACTTCATATGTATCAATTCCTAAAAGAAATGTTTTTTTTAATTATTGCTAATTTTGCCTGTTTATTTATTCATACACTGCACGAGTTTGTCTACCTGTTGCTGGGAACTCATACCCCTGAAGGCTGCAGACAATGTGGTTTGGGTCATTGGGGCTGTTGGCAGGGGTCTTGGTCTTTTTTTGACTTTCAATAACTTGGAGATAACTTCTTAGGCTAGCTGGATGCTTCAGCTCCACATGCCGGTTTAACTTAGATGCGGATGAGGCTGACGTCCGGACTTGCTTTTTCAGCGCAGGACACAATTTGCACAGAAAGGTGAGATTGTTACTGTCGGAATCTTTATCAGACAGTTTGTAAAAATCCAATAATAAAGCAAATAATAATAATAAGGTGCATCGGATGTAGTCGCTGAGTCTGCGTCTCTGCTTTCACTTGCCATTTGTATATGAGACCGAGAGCTGTTGTCTTGGATCACGTTGCTTGTTTGGACTACATGTGTGCGCGATGAATCATGGGTAACGTAGTGCGAACTCGAGTTACGCTCAGTTCCCACAGGACGCGGAAACGTTGGCGCTTCCGCGTCCTGTGGGAACTGAGCGTAACTCGAGTTAGTTGGTTTCGGTAACGTCGCGGACATTGTCCGGACACTGAGCAGCGACATGGTGATTTACACAGCGTCTCTCCTCAGGAGAAGGAAAACACTCCGTCACGTTTTAGCGAGACCTCAGATAATATGAACGTGTTCACAGTTCATATTCATGATTTGTCATTAAGTTGCGTTCAGTTCATCGTTCTCATAAAAATGAACGTGTTCTTTTGAACTCGTTCATGCACAACACACAGTGAACACATGTGGAGATAAAACCTGTCGTTAAGAAAACAAGAGTTTACTCACCGACCCACCGGGTCTCCGCTCCTCCGTGTCTGCTCCTGAAGAACAGACCTGAAACCTGGTGAACTCCTAATAACCGAAGCTGAAGTCACGAAGACAAACGAACAGTGGATGAGAGAAGTGAGTGAACACGGTGTAAATAAAGAGGAGCTTCACCTCGAGTTCAACACATCAGGAACTGTTTCAGAGATCAGGCTGATGAGAACCTGAGGAACACACTTCAGCTTTCCTGGAGCACCTGATGCATTTAGACACGCCCACTCACACGGAGTCTGTGTGAGTCTGTGTCTGTGGTTACACCCTCTTTTACACCTGCCGCGCGGAATTCCCCCTGTGCCTCCTCTCGGTCCCCGGCTCCTCCTCTCTCCCCTGTGCCTCCTCTCTGTCCCCCGGCTCCTCCTCTCTGTCCCCGGCTCCTCCTCTCTGTCCCCGGCTCCTCCTCTCTGTCCCCGGCTCCTCCTCTCTGTCCCCCTGTGCCTCTCTGTCCCCTGCCTCCTCCTCTCTGTCCCCGGCTCCTCCTCTCTGTCCCCTGTGCCTCCTCCTCCTCTCCTGTTATGACTGTTGTGCTGTTCACACCTCTTCCCTCACTGAGACACACACAGACCCCGGGCTCCGCGAAATGTGGCGTTATCAAAAGTTCGGAAAGTTAACGTTGAAAACCGAGTCTTCCGAGCAGAGTGGACAGACGAGTGTGTGTTTGTTCTTCCCGCAGTGAGCTCAACAACACCGCTGCGTCTCATTGGCTCTGAGTCTGGTGCGGTTGTCAAAAGCGGCGATTTAAAAGTCCATCATGAAACCAGACACAGACACTTTGAAGACTCGGACCCGCAGCAGTCCGAGGTAAGGACCCGCAGAATGAATGAGCCCAAAGCCCAGTGTGAGCGATCCACGCACAACAGCGGACAGACGAGTGTTCGCTGAGAATACAGTGGGTTTTGGGACAACATTAAAAGCCCTTTACAGATGTGAGCATCGTTAAAGAGTGTCGTGCTGTGTCCGAGACACTTCTGGATGGAAAAGAAAGACGTGACCTGACAGAAAGAATTCAACAAATCCCCCGCCCCACTCTGTGTGATTTGGTAGCAGCTGTCCAGTCTCTCCAGCGGAAGTTGGAGATTTTCAAAGTGGATCTCCAAGAGAACTTTACACATTTTCCCGCAATGAAGCAAATTCAGGGTGAGAGAGATATTTCTTCTCATGTTCATACAAAAACTGATTGGAATCTTCAGTGGTCGTTTTGATGACTTCAGCCTGGGAGAACAGGTCCTTCTCATTCAGAATCCTTTTCTGGTCAAAATGTGACCTCGTTTTCACAGGAGGCTAAAATGACCTTCAAGTGGGTAGATATGGCCTCTCTACAGATGGAGCTTGTTGATCTGCAAGAGCAGTGTGGAGTTAGTGATGCTGCCAGCTCCTGGCTACAGACTGTACCTGAGAGAGTTTCCCTGGTCTCACTACAGTGGCAGAACACCCTTGACGATGTCTGGCTCCACATACAGATGCGAATCATCATTCTCAACACTTAACATTATTAAGACCAAATACCGTTCAAGAACGACGAATGAACATTTACACACCTGTTTGAGAACGGCCCTGAGCCCAATCCTCAGCTCAGTTCAACCTAAAGCACTTTACATGTTTGTCTTTGAGGAAGTTACATCTTTATGGTTAAAAGGAATGTAGACGATATGCAAATTCCAAGACAGAATGTTTATTGCACTGTGTTTCATGTTTGTCCAGCATAGGCATTGTGTTTTGGCCAGTTTGTGTTTGATTTTGTGTTGTTACAAAAGCAGCCATGAGCAATCAAAATGTTAATTAAACTGATTTAGTCAGAGCCCATATTTGTACGTCTCTAATTATCCGGACCCCAGAAGGGGAGGAGGGTTGATGTCTGGACCTCTTTGCAATTTTAGTTAAAGACCCCTGAGGAACAACAGAAGATCTCAGGAAGTGTTGGAACCATCAGTGACCACACGGTGGAGCCAGAGGAGAAGACATTTAAAGATTCATTTAGAGATTTCAGTGGATAAATGGAAGCTTGGAACTGCAGGTGGCGCTAGAGGACAAGATAGAAGTTCACCAAAGTCATGAGCGGTCCTCCTCTGTTCTGTATTTAAGCTTTTCATCCCCTTATGAGTAAAATCCTAAATGTGTCAAATACAGAAAGATACCACACAGATTTAGATCAATACATTTTAATAAATATAAAACAGCACCAGATATAAAATACTAATGTGTACATTCTTTCCAGTGCAGAAACAGGAATTCAGCTTTAACCTGGTTCAGGTTGTGTGAGTCTGCTGAACGTGTCAGACTAAAGCAGCACTATGTCTCCACCTCAAACCAGCAGCTGGATTCAAATGGGTTTGATGGTTCAGTGACTGAAGCCGTTTGGTCTTTCACAGAAGAAGAAGGCAGCAGGATATTGTCCGGGTCGGACTCGTTCACATGGAAACCGACGTCGGCCTCATCACCTAAAGCTCTGTGACCTCCACGTCTTCATCTTCTACGTGTTCGACTCCTCTTCTTCATCCTGAGATAGTTGTTGGTCTTTGTGTAGGCCGAAGTGTGGTTTCACACAAAACCATGGCCCAACACAATTTTCTTCATTGTCTGACCTGTAAACAAAATTAAGAAAATTCAGAGCTGCTGAAATCTTAATCTCCTGGATTTTTATTCTTCATTAGTCATAAACACAAACTGCAGAAGATGTGAAACTATCAAACATCAGGACATTTTCTTTCTCTCTTAATCTTATTGAATCCATTGAACTTCTTTTTTCATATCATGCATTTCTTTGTCCTTTTGCTTTTGCTCCACAAACCTGAGACAAACATCTCCTCCAGGAAATGTCTGAAAAACAGATGAAATTATCTGAGACGTTCACAGACACATCTGCTTCATGTTTGCTGATATAGAAACTTTCATTTTACAGAATGAACGATACTAATAGATGTTACATTTTACATAAATACACATTTTTTAATTAAAGTTCTTTGTATTTGTGTTATTAATAATACAGTTCATGGTTAAACTGTAAAATATCAAGTCTCAGTTACATTTCTTTGCCGTAAGGGTTTGATAACGACATCTTAGGAATCACTCAAATCTTTTTCATGAATTTATTGGCCGATATATCGTTATCAGATTTTCTTTCACTCTAATATCGATATGGTTTTGAACGAACTCTCAGAAACTGATGCTTTAGGATGTGTCTGCTGATGCAGCTGAGATGAAGCTGTTAGAGCAACGTGACAAGAATAAAGCAGTTTACAGCATCTCCATGACAACAGGGTTATTCTTTAGAGCAGAATATTGTAACTCTCAGTACAGAATATACAGTAAACTTACTTTAAAGGTTTCCTCTCTGTAGCCTCTGATTGTGGATGGTCCGTTTTGGGTTTGTTCAAAAGAAATAATCATTAGAAGAAACAACACATAATAAATGAACAGCAGAATTATTGTAAATATTAATATTTACCCTTTGTCTTATAAAGTAGTATAATCCTGCTCCAGCTCCTAATGCTACACACACAACGAGTACTCCGACCACAATTACTGCAACTGAACCTGAAAAACCTGTAATTCAGAGAGTAGAACTGTAGCATCAACAAAGTGCAGTGATGTGTCTTCAGTGTAAAGTGTAGTGTGTGTGTGTGTGGCCTCCTCGTTCCTGTATGTTCTCCTGACAACATGTGGACATGATGCTCCTGATGAGCTGGAGGACGGAGCCCTGGGGGATCTGCTCCACCAGGAGGAACCCAGGGCTCACTGCACTAGCCTAAGGTCTGACAGTCGCTCTGAGGATTTCATCAATCAGTTCTCGTCTCATGGGATCTTACCTTTCTCTATCGTCACGTAGTGGTTGATGAAATGCGTCTCCTCTTCACTACTGAGTTCACAGGTGAACGTTCCCTGGTGATCTGAAGATAAGAGGTGCAGCGTGAGGCTGCCTGACGCTGACACATCCTCCACCTGCTGCCTCCACTGCTCTGAGACCCTGGGGGGGCCGTCGACCCCGGTCTGGTCCACAATGATCTGACTGTGGTTGAACTTCCACACCAGGTGTGTCGGGGGTTTGGTGTTTGGAGCAGTGCAGTGGATTGTTGTTGTTCCACTCGGTGACACATGGACGGGAGCTGAGAAGAAAAGGGATCAAATAATATCATCGTTGTCAGAATGTGGTTTCAGGCTCTGATGAGACTTTCTGAACATTTCCTATCATCAGAATGATTCATGTGGAGGAGGGTGTGGCCTTGGAGTGATGAACTGAACTAGAAGGTCACTCAGTGGAGCTGATATCTCCTCCAAGGACCAACAGTCAATTCCAGCTGCACCACATTTCACACACATCAGTCCTCTCAGGGAAAATGTCCAGAAAGGTCCAATGTTAAAGAAAGAAAACTAATGGATCTGTTCAATGTTCCATTTGTTTGTTTCTTTAAGCAACATTACACAACAACTACTGGACAGATTTCCATGAAACTTGGCAGGAAGGTGTGTTATGGGTCAGGCTCAGAGAAGAACTCATCACATGTTTGTGTGGATCCAGGATTTGTTGTTTTTTCACATTAACATTGTGAGAGAGGACGTTTTTCAACATTTTCATTCATTTCCCTGCGAATAACTGATGAAGATGAAGAAACAATCTGACAAATTTAGAGGACTGATATTTATGAGTGTGTGGAATTTGGTGCAGATCTTGGGCCTGGTGAATTTCAAAGTGGTTTCATAAGGAGACTGTTGGGCCTTGTGGAGGTCTGAGCTCTACTGAGGGACCTGTGGCCCACGTTCCATCCTCACAACTAGTTTAGTGGAAATCTGTTCAGCAGACAAAGAAACAAACAAAGTAAAGATTGAGAATCAGCATTGATATAAAATGTCAGTTATCTGTAGGAGCAGATATAAATATGCAGCAGTACGGTGAAACAAGCAAAGGTTCAGTTCCATAGAGCAGATGAAACGTACTGGGTTGATACCACACCGCGCTCCTCCTGCCACTGCGAGTGCTGAGGCTGCAGATCAGAACAGTGTCTCTGTCTGACAGTGTCAGTGTGCTGCTGATCTCATAGAGCTGCTGCTCCGTCTCCTTCACTGAGGTTTGGATCTGAAGGGTCACGGTGGACGGAGGCCTGGTGGACCAGGTGAGCTGCGGCTCGGGGTAGATCCCCTCTGAGCGGCAGGTGAAGCTGTTCTCCACCTGCTCAATGTCCACGTGACGCACCGGAGCTGCAAGACAACATTTCTCTTTTAGAACTCATTGATCATCTTTGCCTCGTGCACTGTGGAGCTCTTCATTAATTTGACTTATTGTGCTTATTATTTAACATGTCACATATGAGCCAATATGTGGTGCTGCTGACATGAGCTGTGTCTCAATTCAGGGGCTGCATTTGAAGACCGAGCTCCAACGAGTGGATCCGTCCCCGTCCAACCTGTCCCAGGATTCATTGCACTTTAGTGACTCACCATGTTTCAAAGAGGTAATGGTGCCGGCAAGCAACGAGACGTCCAATGCTTAAGTATCAGCTTCAACTCAACCCAACAGTACACATGTTAAACAAGGAAACAGCAAGAAGAGACAAATATCACCTGATGCATTTAGACACGCCCACTCACACGGAGTCTGTGTGAGTCTGTGTCTGTGGTGGTTACACCCTCTTTTACACCGGCCGCGCGGAATTCCCCCTGTGCCTCCTCTCTGTCCCCCTGTGCCTCCTCTCTCTCCCCTGTGCCTCCTCTCTGTCCCCGGCTCCTCCTCTCTGTCCCCCTGTGCCTCCTCTCTGTCCCCGGCTCCTCCTCTCTGTCCCCGGCTCCTCCTCTCTGTCCCCTGTGCCTCCTCCTCCTCTCCTGTTATGACTGTTGTGCTGTTCACACCTCTTCCCTCACTGAGACACACACAGACCCCGGGCTCCGCGAAATGTGGCGTTATCAAAAGTTCGGAAAGTTAACGTTGAAAACCGAGTCTTCCGAGCAGAGTGGACAGACGAGTGTGTGTTTGTTCTTCCCGCAGTGAGCTCAACAACACCGGCGCCTCATTGGCTCTGAGTTCAGTGCGGTTGTCAAAAGCGGCGATTTAAAAGTCCATCATGAAACCAGACACAGACACTTTGAAGACTCGACCCGCAGCAGTCCGAGGTAAGGACCCGCAGAATGAATGAGCCCAAAGCCCAGTGTGAGCGATCCACACACAACAGCGGACAGACGAGTGTTCGCTGAGAATACAGTGGGTTTTGGGACAACATTAAAAGCCCTTTACAGATGTGAGCATCGTTAAAGAGTGTCGTGCTGTCCGAGACACTTCTGGATGGAAAAGAAGGAACTGACAGAAAGAATTCAACAAATCCACCCGTCTGTTCTGCTTTTTTTCAGAAGAGGATGCAGAGGTTATGAATACTGTGATGAAACTTATCAACTTGCTCAGGGCATCGTCATCACATAAACATCGCCTCCTTCGAGGACTCTGGACGGAAGTTGATGCAAATTCAAATGACCTCCTGCTGCACTGCAATGTTAGATGGTTGAGCAAAGGCAGAGTTCTAGCACGCGTTTGGGCCGTTAGAAATGAAATAAAAACGTTCCTGGAACAACAGAAGAATCATAAGGCCAGACAGTTTGCTCAGTTTTTGGAAGATGAGAGAAAAAATGATTTTATGACCTTCTTAGTTGACATAACCTCACACCTAAATGACCTCAACCTAAAACTGCAGGGCAGGAACAACTCTGTGTGATTTGGTAGCAGCTGTCCAGTCTCTCCAGCGGAAGTTGGAGATTTTCAAAGTGGATCTCCAAGAGAACTTTACACATTTTCCCGCAATGAAGCAAATTCAGGGTGAGAGAGATATTTCTTCTCATGTTCATACAAAAACTGATTGGAATCTTCAGTGATCGTTTTGATGACTTCAGCCTGGGAGAACAGGTCCTTCTCATTCAGAATCCTTTTCTGGTCAAAATGTGACCTCGTTTTCACAGGAGGCTAAAATGACCTTCAAGTGGGTAGATATGGCCTCTCTACAGATGGAGCTTGTTGATCTGCAAGAGCAGTGTGGAGTTAGTGATGCTGCCAGCTCCTGGCTACAGACTGTACCTGAGAGAGTTTCCCCTGGTCTCACTACAGTGGCAGAACACCCCTTGACGATGTCTGGCTCCACATACAGATGCGAATCATCATTCTCAACACTTAACATTATTAAGACCAAATACCGTTCAAGAACGACTAATGAACATTTACACACCTGTTTGAGAACGGCCCTGAGCCCAATCCTCAGCTCAGTTCAACCTAAAGCACTTTACATGTTTGTCTTTGAGGAAGTTACATCTTTATGGTTAAAAGGAATGTAGACGATATGCAAATTCCAAGACAGAATGTTTATTGCACTGTGTTTCATGTTTGTCCAGCATAGGCATTGTGTTTTGGCCAGTTTGTGTTTGATTTTGTGTTGTTACAAAAGCAGCCATGAGCAATAAAAATGTTAATTAAACTGATTTAGTCAGAGCCCATATTTGTACGTCTCTAATTATCCGGACCCCAGAAGGGGAGGAGGGTTGATGTCTGGACCTCTTTGCAATTTTAGTTAAAGACCCCTGAGGAACAACAGAAGATCTCAGGAAGTGTTGGAACCATCAGTGACCACACGGTGGAGCCAGAGGAGAAGACATTTGTAGATTCATTTAGAGATTTCAGTGGATAAATGGAAGCTTGGAACTGCAGGTGGCGCTAGAGGACAAGATAGAAGTTCACCAAAGTCATGAGCAGTCCTCCTCTGTTCTGTATTTAAGCTTTAATCCTAAATGTGTCAAATACAGAAAGATACCACACAGATTTACATAAATACATTTTAATAAAACATTAAATGTGCCATAACAGTCGAAGTAAAGTTTCATAAAAATATGTACAAATACAAAACAGTGCCAAATATAAAATACAAATATGTACATTCTTTCCAGTGCAGAAACACAAATTCAGCTTTAATCTCTGGAATCTCCTCGTCTTTCCAAGTTGACGTCTTCATCTTCTATGTGTTTGGCTCCTCTTCTTCATCCTGACGTATTTGTATTTTTCTTTCAGTTTTGCGTCTGTCGCATCTTAGAAACCTCATCAACACTGCAGGGCGCTGTAATTCAGTAAAGGTTACATCCCAAACCCGTCTTCCAGAAGAGTCTTTAGTCCTTGGTTTCCCAGCAGACGCCAGTTGTCTCTGCTTCCATCCAGCTCAAGTCTTTTTTAACTCAGGCAGCATTTCTTTATTTTCATGTTTCGTGTTCTTATACTTTTCTTCGATGTGGGACCTGTAAATAAAATTAAGAAAATTCAGAGCTGCTGAAATCTTAATCTCCTGTATTTTAATTCTTCATCAGTCATAAACACAAACTGCAGAAGATGTGAAACTATCAAACATCAGGACATTTTCTTTCTCTCTTAATCTTATTGAATCCATTGAACTTCTTTTTTCATATCATGCATTTCTTTGTCCTTTTGCTTTTGCTCCACAAACCTGAGACAAACATCTCCTCCAGGAAATGACAGAAATAACAGATGAAATTATCTGAGACGTTCACAGACACATCTGCTTCATGTTTGCTGATATAGAAACTTTCATTTTACAGAATGAACGATACTAATAGATGTTACATTTTACATAAATACACATTTTTTAATTAAAGTTCTTTGTATTTGTGTTATTAATAATACAGTTCATGGTTAAACTGTAAAATATCAAGTCTCAGTTACATTTCTTTGCCGTAAGGTTTGATAACGACATCTTAGGAATCATTGTCAAATCTTTTTCATAAATTTATTGGCCGATATATCAGTATCAGATTTTCTTTCACTCTAATATCGATATGGTTTTTGAACGAACTCTCAGAAACTGATGCTTTAGGATGTGTCTGCTGATGCAGCTGAGATGAAGCTGTTAGAGCAACGTGACAAGAATAAAGTAGTTTACAGCATCTCCATGACAACAGGGTTATTCTTTAGAGCAGAATATTGTAACTCTCAGTACAGAATATACAGTAAACTTACTGTGAAGGTTTCATCTGTAGCATCTGATTGTGGATGGTCCGTTTTGGGTTTGTTCAAAGAAATAATCATTAGAAGAAACAACACATAATAAATGAACAGCAGAATTATTGTAAATATTAATATTTACCCTTTGTCTTCTAAAGTAGTATAATCCTGCTCCAGCTCCTAATACACACACGAGTACTCCGACCACAATTACTGCAACTGAACCTGAAAAACCTGTAATTCAGAGAGTAGAACTGTAGCATCAACAAAGTGCAGTGATGTGTCTTCAGTGTAAAGTGTAGTGTGTGTGTGTGTGGCCTCCTCGTTCCTGTATGTTCTCCTGACAACATGTGGACATGATGCTCCTGATGAGCTGGAGGACGGAGCCCTGGGGGATCTGCTCCACCAGGAGGAACCCAGGGCTCACTGCACTAGCCTAAGGTCTGACAGTCGCTCTGAGGATTTCATCAATCAGTTCTCGTCTCATGGGATCTTACCTTCCTCTATCGTCACGTAGCTGTTGATGAAATGCGTCTCCTCTTCACTACTGAGTTCACAGGTGAACGTTCCCTGGTGATCTGAAGATAAGTGGTGCAGCGTGAGGCTGCCTGACGCTGACACATCCTCCACCTGCTGCCTCCACTGCTCTGAGACCCTGGGGGGGCCGTCGACCCCGGTCTGGTCCACAATGATCTGACTGTGGTTGAACTTCCACACCAGGTGTGTCGGGGGTTTGGTGTTTGGAGCAGTGCAGTGGATTGTTGTTGTTCCACTCGGTGACACATGGACGGGAGCTGAAAAGAAAAGGGATCAAATAATATCATCGTTGTCAGAATGTGGTTTCAGGCTCTGATGAGACTTTCTGAACATTTTCTATCATCAGATGTCAGTTATCTGTAGGAGCAGATATAAATATGCAGCAGTACGGTGAAACAAGCAAAGGTTCAGTTCCATAGAGCAGATGAAACGTACTGGGTTGATACCACACCGCGCTCCTCCTGCCACTGCGAGTGCTGAGGCTGCAGATCAGAACAGTGTCTCTGTCTGACAGTGTCAGTGTGCTGCTGATCTCATAGAGCTGCTGCTCCGTCTCCTTCACTGAGGTTTGGATCTGAAGGGTCACGGTGGACGGAGGCCTGGTGGACCAGGTGAGCTGCGGCTCGGGGTAGATCCCCTCTGAGCGGCAGGTGAAGCTGTTCTCCACCTGCTCAATGTCCACGTGACGCACCGGAGCTGCAAGACAACATTTCTCTTTTAGAACTCATTGATCATCTTTGCCTCGTGCACTGTGGGGCTCTTCATTAATTTGACTTATTGTGCTCATTATTTAACATGTCACATATGAGCCAATATGTGGTGCTGCTGACATGAGCTGTGTCTCAATTCAGGGCTGCATTTGAGGCCGAGCTCCAACGAGTGGATCCGTCCCGTCCAACCTGTCCCAGGATTCATTGCACTTTAGTGACTCACCATGTTTCAAAGAGGTAATGGTGCCGGCGAGCAGCGAGACGTCCAATGCTTAAGTATCAGCTTCAACTCAACCCAACAGTACACATGTTAAACAAGGTAACAGCAAGAAGAGACAAATATCATTTCTAGTATTTGTGTTCTGTTTTCACTGTGAGTTTCTTTACCATCTGCTCTCAGGTTGATAAATGAATACTTGTCTCCAGTGATGATGCTGGTGAAGCACTTGTATCTGCCCTGGTCCTGGAGCTGCAGCCCCGTCAGCCTGATCGAGGCGTTTCCTCTGGAGATCTGCTCTTTGAACAGCGATGTCCGGCCTCTGAAGCGCTCGCTCTGGAGATCAATCTGGTCTCTGTCTCTGTAGTAGGAGTGGACACGAGTGTTTCCTGGTTCCACCTTCATCCAGTGGATGACTGGGTCTGTACCAGGCTGAAAACTGCAGGGTAAGATGCAGCTCTCCGCTAAAACGCAGGAGACCTCAACATCTGTGAGACACCGGGTAAAAAAACAACCAGTTCAGGATCAACTGTGGTGAATAGAAGCTTCTTTAAAAGAGCAATTAGAGCATTTGCTCTCAGACGGATTGTGAATGTAAATATCCTGATGGAACTGTCTGTCTGTTTGGCTGTTGACAGTTAACATGCAGTAGTTTTATCTGAGCTGCTTTCACAAGAACAACCTCCTGCCACACGAGGCATTCGAATGTGTAACGTACATTTACTGTCAAACCAACAATATGGACAAAGTTGTGTGTTGATCACAGAAATGTTCATTTAGAAAATTGACTTTGAGATTCAGCAAAATCTGAACATTCTTTGTGATGAGAAGAATTTAGGATCTGGAAATTTAGATGTAAAGAAAGATTTATTTTTTTAGAATCCTGTGTGTGTGTGTGTGTGTGTGTGTGTGTTGCCTTATTGTGAAGGTTTGGTCACTGAACTTGTGTTTCCTGTCATCATAAGCAGTGTCCCTGTATGGGACCTTTATTGTGAAGGGTCACCAGCGGAAGTGGTGGTGGTTTTGATTGAGCTTTGACTTGATGTGGAACATAAACAACATGTCTCCTGGTTCAAGTCCACATTGTTCAGTTCTTATTTTACTGTGAAGTCTCAGTAAAGGAGAATCAAACCCTCGGCTCCATGAACATCAGACAAGTGAGAAACCGCCGGTGACTCGGTGGAATAACGTGTTGTTGCTGATGGACTCACACTGGCCACTCTACGACACATGAGCAGAGGTCTTCAACAGGGGGTCAGCGACCCCTAGGGGGTCCGCGGAGGTACTGCAGGGGGGTCGCGACATTTTTGGTTGATTAGACAATTTTTTATTTTTTTTTTATTTAATTTTTTTTTCCCCAACCAATTTTTATTTAAATGTCTTTAAATACACATTAACATGAATCCAACATATAGTAGCGAATGGATAAATGGAGGCTCGTCTCACAGCACGAGACGAGCCTGGACCTGTCCCTCCACGCCTCCTGGACACAAACAGGAGGACCCGCCCCCCCCTCGCTGCTGTGCCAATCACGAGGCCGCATGTTACAACCGGTTCCCCGTGATTGGCCGAGATAGATATTCCTGGTTCTTAGTATTGAATGCACAATAACAGGGTAGCTATGTTTATACATGGCACTAGGCCCAGTTTAATATAAAACACAATTTTATACAATATATATAGTCGGGGGTCCCTGCTCCATCTCTATCAGTTCGGGGGTCCTTGGCCTGAAACACGTTGAAGACCCCTGCACTATGGTTTAAACAGAACCTGGGATTTCTGAGTAAGATCAGACTTCACGTACCTGCTGTGGTGAGAGTCCACATGTTGAGGATCAACACAACCAGAGACTTGAACCCAGACATCTTTCTTTCACTCTGTGAGAACTGAATGTGGATCAATGGAAGAAGAGACGAGTTAACAGCTGGTTTGACTCATGACACCGAGTCAGAGCAGCGGAGGTTCAGACTCTGCAGCTACGATCTCTGCAGAGTTCAGACTGAAGACTCAGACTCTGAGTCCCATTGTGAACATTGTGTGATGGAAACTGAAAGTGACTCTGTAAAGTGTTACTCTCCTTCCCCTTCTCCAAACTTCCTTCAGAGCTTTCTAAACTACCTTCCTCCAGTGTATTTGGGGTCGGTTCTCCAGGACCACAGACTGTCTGTTATCATGCTGACAGTTTCCTCTTCTCCGCTCACAGCACATAGAAACACAGTGAACCAGTGTTGTGCAAGTTCACACCTCATGAACTAGTTCAAGTTCAGTTCATACAAGTGAACATGAATAGTTCACGTTCATAGTTCACCATTTAAATTCTGAACTAGTTCAGTTCATAGTTTTAAGGTGGAAAGTGAGAATGAAAGACTTGACTTGTTTTTTAAAGAAACCTTTATCCATCACTACCCCTTGCCTTAAACTGTACTTCATATGTATCAATTCCTAAAAGAAATGTTTTTTAATTATTGCTAATTTTGCCTGTTTATTTATTCATACCCTGCAGGAGTTTGTCTACCTGTTGCTGGGACCTCATACCCCTGAAGGCTGCAGACAATGTGGTTTGGGTCATTGGGGCTGTTGGCAGGGTCTTGGTCTTTTTGACTTTCAATAACTTGGAGATAACTTCTTAGGCTAGCTGGATGCTTCAGCTCCACATGCCGGTTTAACTTAGATGCGGATGAGGCTGACGTCCGGACTTGCTTTTCAGCGCAGGACACAATTTGCACAGAAA
This sequence comes from Hippoglossus stenolepis, assembly GCF_022539355.2. NCBI lineage: Eukaryota > Metazoa > Chordata > Actinopteri > Pleuronectiformes > Pleuronectidae > Hippoglossus > Hippoglossus stenolepis. Next base: position 1,380,206 of record NC_061492.1, read on the forward strand.
GGTGAGATTGTTACTGTCGGAATCTTTATCAGACAGTTTGTAAAAATCCTGCAAATAATAATAAGGTGCATCGGATGTAGTCGCTGAGTCTGCGTCTCTGCTTTCACTTGCCATTTGTATATGAGACCGAGAGCGGTTGTCTTGGATCACGTTGCTTGTTTGGACGACGTGTGTGTGGGATGAATCCTGGGTAACGTAGTGCGACTCGAGTTAGTTGGTTTCGGTAACGTCGCGGACATTGTCCGGACACTGAGCAGCGACATGGTGATTTACACAGCGTCTCTCCTCAGGAGAAGGAAAACACTCCGTCACGTTTTAGCGAGACCTCAGATAATATGAACGTGTTCACAGTTCATATTCATGATTTGTCATTAAGTTGCGTTCAGTTCATCGTTCTCATAAAAATGAATGTGTTCTTTTGAACTCGTTCATGCACAACACACAGTGAACACATGTGGAGATAAAACCTGTCGTTAAGAAAACAAGAGTTTACTCACCGACCCACCGGGTCTCCGCTCCTCCGTGTCTGCTCCTGAAGAACAGACCTGAAACCTGGTGAACTCCTAATAACCGAAGCTGAAGTCACGAAGACAAACGAACAGTGGATGAGAGAAGTGAGTGAACACGGTGTAAATAAAGAGGAGCTTCACCTCGAGTTCAACACATCAGGAACTGTTTCAGAGATCAGGCTGATGAGAACCTGAGGAACACACTTCAGCTTTCCTGGAGCAGCTGATCATTTAGACACCGACACAGACTGAGTCACACTGTGTCTGTGTTTCTCTCTGTCGTTACACCCTCTTTTACACCGGCCGCGCGGAAATCCCGCTGTGCCTCCTCCACCTGTTAGACTGTTGTGCTGATCACCTCTTCCCTCACTGAGACCCGCCTAGTGACGTCAGAGCTCGTTCAGCAGTCGGTCAGTGACTTTGAAGAAGAACAGTGGAAACAGTAAAACCCGAGTTCCTCTGGTCTCAGCTGATCAGTGATCAGAGCAGAAGCTGCAGTTGGTTTGTTCTGAGCTTCATGAGGCTGCATTTAAACATCAGGAAAACGACTCGTCAACAAATTAACGTGAACTTAATTGAACATTAAAAAATATTACATATGAATGTGAACTAGTTCATTTTCATCTGCATGAACAGAACTTTAAACTAGTTCATACACTGATCAAAGTGATTCTGAGAGCATGTGACCGTAACACTGCATGCACTGCACTGCAGTAACATCAGCTTGTTGCATTTTAAAGGGGACATAGCATGCCCATTTTACCACAAGTTGATATGGTTCCTTGGGGTCTTAATGAAATGTCTGTAACATACTTTGGTCAAAATACCACAAGGATCATTTCAAACAGCTCCTTTTTACCCTGTATAAAACAGCCCTCCACAGAGTGACCTGTTTTGAGTGCCTGTTCCTTTAAATGCTAATGAGCCAGCTCCCCCCTCCCCCCTCTCCCCCCATGATTTTAAACGATATAAATTACATATTTTATATGATATAAATGATCAAATATGCATCCCATACTTTGTATTCCCCTTCTGTTGTCCTGGAGTTTTAATTTTCCCAATCACTTAATTAAATGTCCCCCTCTGCCCCCCCACTACAAGCAGACAGACAGAGAGAGAAAGAGAGGGGGGGGTGGGGGGGGCTATGAAGACCATCATTTACCCCCAAACCCCGACATTCAACGGGTACAACAACAAGCGGAGAAAGCAGAATCGCGGGCTGACCTTATATATACAGTCTATGGGGCTGACCAGCGGAGAAATGCTCGTCCCGTGTGAACAGCCAGGCGGCTGCGCGCTGGAGAACGGCGCTGCGCTGCCTCGCAGCGGCACTTCCGCGTCCGGTGTACCCCGGCGTAACTACTGTAACCCGGCGTACAGTAGCGCTGAACACTGCGGAAGTCTTCCACACTGCTGCTGTGTGGCGCTGACACAAATTCCAGCTCACGCACGGGAGAGCGAGCGGTCGCTCCCGAGCAGCTGCTGCAGCCTCCCAGTCCCAACGATCCAGACAAATGCCACATGTGAGTGAATCGCGGGCTGACCAGCGGAGAAATGCTCGTCCCGTGTGAACAGCCCGGCTGCGTGCTTGGGAACGGCGCTGCGCTGCGCCTCGCTGCCTCCGGTGTAAACCCGGAAGTAACAGTGTGGGGGACGGGGGTGTGAGGTGGGGGTGGGCCAAGACCATGTAGGGAGACTTCCACTTTTTTGCCCCACTGTATATACAGTCTATGGGGCTGACCAGCGCGGAGAAATGCTTCGCCTGTGAACAGCCAGGCGGCTGCGCGCTTGAGAACGCAGCTGCGCTGCCTCGCAGCGGCGCTTCCGCGTCCGGTGTACCCCGGCGTAACGAGGGGGGGCTCTGTGTGTGACAGTAGTGCTGAACACTGCGGAAGTCTTCCACACTGCTGGCTGTGTGGCGTTGACACAAATTCCAGCTCACGCATGGGAGAGCGAGCGGTCGTGCCCGAGCAGCTGCTGCAGCCTCCCAGTCCCAACGATCCAGACAAATGCCACATGTGTAAACCCGGCGTAACGAGTGTGGGGGACGGGGGTGGGAGGCGCTGTGGGGAGACTTTCAGTTCCTTGTTACGACACAAAACCCAGGAAGCTCAATCGAGTCGCTCAAGCATGACGTTTCTGACTTAGAGGAACTATAACAAAACGCGCGAGTGTTTTTCCCCCAGAGTTTTTGGGTTGGTAGACATGAGCCAGATACCCACATTAACCTGTACAAGCACTAACAAAGTGGAATTTGCATGCTATGTCCCCTTTAAGCCATTTTCTCATCGACGGTTGGAGACAACTTCAAGGTAAGGTTATATACTACAGTGTTTTCAGTTTTCACATTGTTGCAGAAATAAAAATAATGTAAGAGGGTTTTTGTGAAGATAATATTAGTAAATGGCTTTACACGAACTACTGTATATAAATACATCGGCGGCCTTGTTTGACTTTTAAGAGACTTTTCATCAGGCATAATGACGCCAGCCCAGCGGAGCCGCTTGGGTCCTACGTGTTGCCCGGTAGAGAGAAGCACGCAGACGCAAACACACGGATGATTGCGAAATGTGGCGTTATCAAAAGTTAGGAAAGTTGACGTTGAAAACCGAGTCTTCCGAGCAGAGTGGACAGACGAGTGTGTGTTTATTCTTCCCGCAGTGAGCTCAACAACACCGCTGCGTCTCATTGGCTCTGAGTCTGGTGCGGTTGTCAAAAGCGGCGATTTAAAAGTCCATCATGAAACCAGACACAGACACTTTGAAGACTCGGACCCGCAGCAGTCCGAGGTAAGGACCCGCAGAATGAATGAGCCCAAAGCCCAGTGTGAGCGATCCACGCACAACAGCGGACAGACGAGTGTTCGCTGAGAATACAGTGGGTTTTGGGACAACATTAAAAAGCCCTTTACAGATGTGAGCATCGTTAAAGAGTGTCGTGCTGTGTCCGAGACACTTCTGGATGGAAAAGAAGGAACTGACAGAAAGAATTCAACAAATCCACCCGTCTGTTCTGCTTTTTTTCAGAAGAGGATGCAGAGGTTATGAATACTGTGATGAAACTTATCAACTTGCTCAGGGCATCGTCATCACATAAACATCGCCTCCTTCGAGGACTCTGGACGGAAGTTGATGCAAATTCAAATGACCTCCTGCTGCACTGCAATGTTAGATGGTTGAGCAAAGGCAGAGTTCTAGCAGCGCTTGGGCCGTTAGGAAGGAAATAAACTTCCTGGAACAACAGAAGAATCATAAGGCCAGACAGTTTGCTCAGTTTTTGGAAGATGAGAGAAAAAATGATTTTATGACCTTCTTAGTTGACATAACCTCACACCTAAATGACCTCAACCTAAAACTGCAGGGCAGGAACAACTCTGTGTGATTTGGTAGCAGCTGTCCAGTCTCTCCAGCGGAAGTTGGAGATTTTCAAAGTGGATCTCCAAGAGAACTTTACACATTTTCCCGCAATGAAGCAAATTCAGGGTGAGAGAGATATTTCTTCTCATGTTCATACAAAAACTGATTGGAATCTTCAGTGGTCGTTTTGATGACTTCAGCCTGGGAGAACAGGTCCTTCTCATTCAGAATCCTTTTCTGGTCAAAATGTGACCTCGTTTTCACAGGAGGCTAAAATGACCTTCAAGTGGGTAGATATGGCCTCTCTACAGATGGAGCTTGTTGATCTGCAAGAGCAGTGTGGAGTTAGTGATGCTGCCAGCTCCTGGCTACAGACTGTACCTGAGAGAGTTTCCCCTGGTCTCACTACAGTGGCAGAACACCCCTTGACGATGTCTGGCTCCACATACAGATGCGAATCATCATTCTCAACACTTAACATTATTAAGACCAAATACCGCTCAAGAACGACTAATGAACATTTACACACCTGTTTGAGAACGGCCCTGAGCCCAATCCTCAGCTCAGTTCAACCTAAAGCACTTTACATGTTTGTCTTTGAGGAAGTTACATCTTTATGGTTAAAAGGAATGTAGACGATATGCAAATTCCAAGACAGAATGTTTATTGCACTGTGTTTCATGTTTGTCCAGCATAGGCATTGTGTTTTGGCCAGTTTGTGTTTGATTTTGTGTTGTTACAAAAGCAGCCATGTGCAAAAAAAATGTTGATTAAACTGATTTAGTCAGAGCCCATATTTGTACGTCTCTAATTATCCGGACCCCAGAAGGGGAGGAGGGTTGATGTCTGGACCTCTTTGCAATTTTAGTTAAAGACCTCTGAGGAACAACAGAAGATCTCAGGAAGTGTTGGAACCATCAGTGACCACACGGTGGAGCCAGAGGAGAAGACATTTATAGATTCATTTAGAGATTTCAGTGGATAAATGGAAGCTTGGAACTGCAGGTGGCGCTAGAGGACAAGATAGAAGTTCACCAAAGTCATGAGCAGTCCTCCTCTGTTCTGTATTTAAGCTTTTCATCCCCTTATGAGTAAAATCCTAAATGTGTCAAATACAGAAAGATACCACACAGATTTACATAAATACATTTTAATAAAACATTAAATGTGCCATAACAGTCGAAGTAAAGTTTCATAAAAATATGTACAAATACAAAACAGTGCCAAATATAAAATACTAATGTGTACATTCTTTCCAGTGCAGAAACAGGAATTCAGCTTTAACCTGGTTCAGGTTGTGTGAGTCTGCTGAACGTGTCAGACTAAAGCAGCACTATGTCTCCACCTCAAACCAGCAGCTGGATTCAAATGGGTTTGATGGTTCAGTGACTGAAGCCGTTTGGTCTTTCACAGAAGAAGAAGGCAGCAGGATATTGTCCGGGTCGGACTCGTTCACATGGAAACCGACGTCGGCCTCATCACCAAAAGCTCTGTGACCTCCTCATCTTTCCAAGTTGACGTCTTCATCTTCTACTTGTTCAGCTCCTCTTCTTCATCCTGAGGTATTTGTTTGTCTTTTTCTGTCACAGGCAGCATTTCTGTCGTGTTCTCATTATTTTCTTCATTGTCTGACCTGTAAACAAAATTAAGAAAATTCAGAGCTGCTGAAATCTTAATCTCCTGTATTTTTATTCTTCATCAGTCATAAACACAAACTGCAGAAGATGTGAAACTATCAAACATCAGGACATTTTCTTTCTCTCTTAATCTTATTGAATCCATTGAACTTCTTTTTTCATATCATGCATTTCTTTGTCCTTTTGCTTTTGCTCCACAAACCTGAGACAAACATCTCCTCCAGGAAATGACAGAAATAACAGATGAAATTATCTGAGACGTTCACAGACACATCTGCTTCATGTTTGCTGATATAGAAACTTTCATTTTACAGAATGAACGATACTAATAGATGTAACATTTTACATAAATACACATTTTTTAATTAAAGTTCTTTGTATTTGTGTTATTAATACAGTTCATGGTTAAACTGTAAAATATCAAGTCTCACTTACATTTCTTTGCCGTAAGGGTTTGATAACGACATCTTAGGAATCATTGTCAAATCTTTTTCATAAATTTATTGGCCAATATATCGGTATCAGATTTTCTTTCACTCTAATATCGATATGGTTTTTGAACGAACTCTCAGAAACTGATGCTTTAGGATGTGTCTGCTGATGCAGCTGAGATGAAGCTGTTAGAGCAACGTGACAAGAATAAAGTAGTTTACAGCATCTCCATGACAACAGGGTTATTCTTTAGAGCAGAATATTGTAACTCTCAGTACAGAATATACAGTAAACTTACAGTGAAGGTTTCATCTCTGTAGCCTCTGATTTGTGGATGATCTGTTTTGGGTTTGTTCAAAATAAATAATCATTAGAAGAAACAACACATAATAAATAAATAGCAGAATTATTGTGAATATTAATATTTACCTTTAGTCCTATACAGTAGCATAATACTGCTCCAGCTTCTAATACTACACACACCACGAGTACTCCGATTTCTGCAACTGAACCTGAAAAACATGTAATTCAGAGAGTAGAACTATCAACAAAGTGCAGTGATGTGTCTTCAGTGTAAAGTGTAGTGTGTGTGTGTGTGGCCTCCTCGTTCCTGTATGTTCTCCTGACAACATGTGGACATGATGCTCCTGATGAGCTGGAGGACGGAGCCCTGGGGGATCTGCTCCACCAGGAGGAACCCAGGGCTCACTGCACTAGCCTAAGGTCTGACAGTCGCTCTGAGGATTTCATCAATCAGTTCTCGTCTCATGGGATCTTACCATCCTCTATCGTCACGTAGCTGTTGATGAAATGCGTCTCCTCTTCACTACTGAGTTCACAGGTGAACGTTCCCTGGTGATCTGAAGATAAGTGGTGCAGCGTGAGGCTGCCTGACGCTGACACATCCTCCACCTGCTGCCTCCACTGCTCTGAGACCCTGGGGGGGCCGTCGACCCCGGTCTGGTTCACAATGATCTGACTGTGGTTGAACTTCCACAGCAGGTGTGTCGGGGGTTTGGTGTTTGGAGCAGTGCAGTGGATTGTTGTTGTTCCACTCGGTGACACATGGACGGGAGCTGAGAAGAAAAGGGATCAAATAATATCATCGTTGTCAGAATGTGGTTTCAGGCTCTGATGAGACTTTCTGAACATTTTCTATCATCAGATGTCAGTTATCTGTAGGAGCAGATATAAATATGCAGCAGTACGGTGAAACAAGCAAAGGTTCAGTTCCATAGAGCAGATTAAACGTACTGGGTTGATACCACACCGCGCTCCTCCTGCCACTGCGAGTGCTGAGGCTGCAGATCAGAACAGTGTCTCTGTCTGACAGTGTCAGTGTGCTGCTGATCTCATAGAGCTGCTGCTCCGTCTCCTTCACTGAGGTTTGGTTCTGAAGGGTCACGGTGGACGGAGGCCTGGTGGACCAGGTGAGCTGCGGCTCGGGGTAGATCCCCTCTGAGCGGCAGGTGAAGCTGTTCTCCACCTGCTCAATGTCCACGTGACGCACCGGAGCTGCAAGACAACATTTCTCTTTTAGAACTCATTGATCATCTTTGCCTCGTGCACTGTGGAGCTCTTCATTAATTTGACACGTTGTGCTTATTATTTAACATGTCACATATGAGCCAATATGTGGAGCTGCTGACATGAGCTGTGTCTCAATTCAGGGGCTGCATTTGAAGACCGAGCTCCAACGAGTGGATCCGTCCCCGTCCAACCTGTCCCAGGATTCATTGCACTTTAGTGACTCACCATGTTTCAAAGAGGTAATGGTGCCGGCAAGCAGCGAGACGTCCAATGCTTAAGTATCAGCTTCAACTCAACCCAACAGTACACATGTTAAACAAGGTAACAGCAAGAAGAGACAAATATCATTTCTAGTATTTGTGTTCTGCTTTCACTGAGTTTCTTTACCATCTGCTCTCAGGTTGATAAATGAATACTTGTCTCCAGTGATGATGCTGGTGAAGCACTCGTATCTGCCCTGGTCCTGAAGCTGCAGCCCCGTCAGCCTGATCGAGGCGTTTCCTCTGGAGATCTGCTCTGTGAACAGCGATGTCCGGCCTCTGAAGCGCTCGCTCTGGTGATCAAACTGGTCTCTGGCACTGTAGTAGGAGTGGACACGAGTGTTTCCTGGTTCCACCTGCATCCAGTGGATGACTGGGTCTGTACCAGGCTGGAAACTGCAGGGTAAGATGCAGCTCTCCGCTAAAACGCAGGAGACCTCAACATCTGTGAGACACCGGGTAAAAAAACAACCAGTTCAGGATCAACTGTGGTGAATAGAAGCTTCTTTAAAAGTGCAATTAGAGCATTTGCTCTCAGACGGATTGTGAATGTAAATATCCTGATGGAACTGTCTGTCTGTTTGGCTGTTGACAGTTAACATGCAGTAGTTTTATCTGAGCTGCTTTCACAAGAACAACCTCCTGCCACACGAGGCATTCGAATGTGTAATGCATTTACTGTCAAACCAACAATATGGACAAAGTTGTGTGTTGATCACAGAAATGTTCATTTAGAAAATTGACTTTGAGATTCAGCAAAATCTGAACATTCTTTGTGATGAGAAGAATTTAGGATCTGGAAATTTAGACGTAAAGAAAGATTTATTTTTTAGAATCCTGTGTGTGTGTGTGTGTGTGTGTGTGTGTGTGTGTGTGTGTGTGTGTGTGTGTGTGTGTGTGTGTTGCCTTATTGTGAAGGTTTGGTCACTGAACTTGTGTTTCCTGTCATCATAAGCAGTGCACCTGTATGGGACCTTTATTGTGAAGGGTCACCAGCGGAAGTGGTGGTGGTTTTGATTGAGCTTTGACTTGATGTGGAACATAAACAACATGTCTCCTGGTTCAAGTCCACATTGTTCAGTTCTTATTTTACTGTGAAGTCTCAGTAGGGAGAATCAAACCCTCGGCTCCATGAACATCAGACAAGTGAGAAACCGCCGGTGACTCGGTGGAATAATGTTGTTGCTGATGGACTCACACTGGCCACTCTCGACACATGAGCAGAGGTCTTCAACAGGGGGTCAGCGACCCCTAGGGGTCCGGAGGTACTGCAGGGGTCGCGACATTTTTGGTTGATTAGACAATTTTTTTTTTTTTATTTAAATTTTTTTCCCCAACCAATTTTTATTTAAATGTCTTTAAATACACATTAACATAAATCCAACATATAGTAGCGAATGGATAAATGGAGGCTCGTCTCACAGCACGAGACGAGCCTGGACCTGTCCCTCCACGCCTCCTGGACACAAACAGGAGGACCCGCCTCGCTGCTGGCACCACGAGGCAGCATGTTACAACCGGTTCCCGTGATTGGCCGAGATAGATATTCCTGGTTCTTAGTATTGAATGCACAATAACAGGGTAGCTATGTTTATACATGGCACTAGGCCCAGTTTAATATAAAACACAATTTTATACAATATATATAGTCGGGGTCCCTGCTCCATCTCTATCAGTTCGGGGTCCTTGGCCTGAAACACGTTGAAGACCCTGCACTATGGTTTAAACAGAACCTGTGATTTCTGAGTAAGATCAGACTTCACGTACCTGCTGTGGTGAGAGTCCACATGTTGAGGATCAACACAACCAGAGACTTGAACCCAGACATCTTTCTTTCACTCTGTGAGAACTGAATGTGGATCAATGGAAGAAGAGACGAGTTAACAGCTGGTTTGACTCATGACACCGAGTCAGAGCAGCGGAGGTTCAGACTCTGCAGCTACGATCTCTGCAGAGTTCAGACTGAAGACTCAGACTCTGAGTCCCATTGTGAACATTGTGTGATGGAAACTGAAAGTGTGACTGTTTGTAAAGTGTTACTCTCCTTCCCCTTCTCCAAACTTCCTTCAGAGCTTTCTAAACTACCTTCCTCCAGTGTATTTGGGGTCGGTTCTCCAGGACCACAGACTGTCTGTTATCATGCTGACAGTTTCCTCTTCTCCGCTCACAGCACATAGAAACACAGTGAACCAGTGTTGTGCAAGTTCACACCTCTCATGAACTAGTTCAAAGTTCAGTTCATACAAGTGAACATGAATAGTTCACGTTCATAGTTCACCATTTAAAGGGGACATATCATGCAAATTCCACTTTGTTTGTGCTTCTACAGGTTAATGTGGGTATCTGGCTCATGTCTACCAACCCAAAAACTCTGGGAAAAAAACACTCGCGCGTTTTGTTATAGTTCCTCTCAGTCAGAAACGTCATGTTTGAGCGACTCGAATGAGCTTCCTGGGTTTTGTGTCGTAACAAGGAACTGGAAGTCTCCCTACATGGCCTTGGCCCACCCCCACTCGTGTTTACACCGGGTTAACACCGACGCGGAAGCCGCAGCGAGGCAGCGCAGCCTTTGCCAAAAGCGCAGCCGCCTGGCTGTTCACACGGACGTGCATTTCTCCGCTGGTCAGCCCCATAGACTGTATATATAAGGTCAGCCCGCGATTCTGCTTTCTCCGCTTGTTGTTGTACCTGTTGAATGTCGGGGTTCGGGGTAAATGATGGTCTTCATAGCCCCCTCTCTTTCTCTCTCTGTCTGTCTGCTTGTAGTGGGGGCAGAGGGGGACATTTAATTATGTGATTGGGAAAATTAAAACTCCAGGACAACAGAAGGGGAATACAAAGTATGGGATGCATATTTGATAATTTATATCATATAAAATATGTAATTTATATCATTTAAAATCATGAGGGGGAGAGGGGGAGGGGGAGCTGGCTCATTAGCATTTAAAGGAACAGGCACTCAAAACAGGTCACTCTGTGGAGGGCTGTTCTAGACAGGGTAAAAAGGAGCTGTTTGAAATGATCCTTGTGGTATTTTGACCAAAGTATGTTACAGACATTTCATTAAGACCCCAAGGAACCATATCAACTTGTGGTAAAATGGGCATGCTATGTCCCCTTTAAATTCTGAACTAGTTCATAGTTCAGATCATTTCATAGTTTTAAGGTGGAAAGTGAGAATGAAAGACTTGACTTGTTTTTTAAAGAAAACTTTATCCATCACTACCCCTTGCCTTAAACTGTACTTCATATGTATCAATTCCTAAAAGAAATGTTTTTTTTAATTATTGCTAATTTTGCCTGTTTATTCATTCATACCCTGCACGAGTTTGTCTACCTGTTGCTGGGAACTCATACCCCTGAAGGCTGCAGACAATGTGGTTTGGGTCATTGGGGCTGTTGGCAGGGGTCTTGGTCTTTTTTTGACTTTCAATAACTTGGAGATAACTTCTTAGGCTAGCTGGATGCTTCAGCTCCACATGCCGGTTTAACTTAGATGCGGATGAGGCTGACGTCCGGACTTGCTTTTTCAGCGCAGGACACAATTTGCACAGAAAGGTGAGATTGTTACTGTCGGAATCTTTATCAGACAGTTTGTAAAAATCCAATAATAAAGCAAATAATAATAATAATAAGGTGCATCGGATGTAGTCGCTGAGTCTGCGTCTCTGCTTTCACTTGCCATTTGTATATGAGACCGAGAGCTGTTGTCTTGGATCACGTTGCTTGTTTGGACTACATGTGTGCGCGATGAATCATGGGTGGAAAGTGAGTGCGACTCGAGTTAGTTGGTTTCGCTACGCGGACATTGTCCGGCACTGAGCAGCGACATGGTGATTTACACAGCGTCTCTCCTCAGGAGAAGGAAAACACTCGCCACGTTTTAGCGAGACCTCAGATAATATGAACGTGTTCACCGTTCAAATTCATTATTTGTCATTAAGTTGCGTTCAGTTCATCGTTCTCAAAAAATGAACGTGTTCATTGAACTCGTTCATGCACAACACACAGTGAACACATGTGGAGATAAAACCTGTCGTTAAGAAAACAAGAGTTTACTCACCGACCCACCGGGTCTCCGCTCCTCCGTGTCTGCTCCTGAAGAACAGACCTGAAACCTGGTGAACTCCTAATAACCGAAGCTGAAGTCACGAAGACAAACGAACAGTGGATGAGAGAAGTGAGTGAACACGGTGTAAATAAAGAGGAGCTTCACCTCGAGTTCAACATATCAGGAACTGTTTCAGAGATCAGGCTGATGAGAACCTGAGGAACACACTTCAGCTTTCCTGGAACAGCTGATGCATTTATACACCGACTCACCAAGTCTGTGTTTCCTCTTTCGCTATACACCACAAGACGCCAAGAAAAAACAGGCTTTTCCTCTCCGCCCCCCTGTTACACAATTGTGCTGTTCACACCTCTTCCCTCACTGAGAGCCGCGCAGTGACGTCAGAGCTCGTTCACGTGCAGCAGTCGGTCAGTGACTTTGAAGAAGAACAGTGGAAACAGTAAAACCCGAGTTCCTCTGGTCTCAGCTGATCAGTGATCAGAGCAGAAGCTGCAGTTGGTTTGTTCTGAGCTTCATGAGGCTGCATTTAAACATCAGGAAAACGACTCGTCAACAAATGAACGTGAACTCAATTGAAAATTTAAAAAAATTACATATGAATGTGAACTAGTTCATTTTCATCTGCATGAACAGAACTTTAAACTAGTTCATACACTGATCAAAGTGATTCTGAGAGCATGTGACCGTAACACTGCATGCACTGCACTGCAGTGACATCAGCTTGTTGCATTTTAAAGGGGACATAGCATGCCCATTTTACCACAAGTCGATATGGTTCCTTGGGGTCTTAATGAAATGTCTGTAACATACTTTGGTCAAAATACCACAAGGATCATTTCAAACAGCTCCTTTTACCCTGCCCCCTCAGCCAGCCACGAGACGTATGAAAGATGTAGTGTCCGGTCACCTTTACCCGATGGAGCCCTCCATGATGGGTAAAGAAAAGGAGCAGTAACTCGAGTGGGAGAGAGGACAACCTAGACCTCCTCGTATCACTGCATCATCCACCAGTCTGTTCTGCTCTTTCAGAAGAGGATGCAGAGGTTACTATGAATACTGTGATGAAACTTATCAATCCTTGTTTCAGGGCATCGTCATCACATAAACATCGCCCGAGAACCTGACGAAGTTGATGCAAACTAAATGACTCTGCCAAATGTAATGCAGATGGTTGAGCAAAGGCAGAGTTCTAGCACGCGTTTGGGTCATGAATGAAATAAAACGTTCCTGGGAAATAAATAGAAGAATCATAAGGCTGCAGCTTGCTCAGTTTTGGAAGATGAGAGAAAAAATGATTTTATGAATTTCTTCCAGTTGACATAACTCACACCTAAATGACCAACTCAAACTGCAGGGCAGGAACAACTTGTGTGATTTGGTAGCAGCTGTCCAGTCTCTCCAGCGGAAGTTGAGATTTTCAAAGTGGATCTCCAAGAGAACTTTACACATTTTCCTGCAATGAAGCAAATCTAGGGTGAGAGAGATATTTCTTCTCATGTTCATACAAAAACTGATTGGGAACTCTAGTGACTGCTGATGGCACTTCAGCCCGAGAACAGGTCCTTCTCATTCAGAATCCCTTTTCTGGCCAAATGTGACCGTTTTCACAGGAGGCTAAAAATGACCTATGGGTAGATATAAGCTCCCCACAGATGGAGCTTGGTTGATCTGCAAGAGCAGTGTGAGTTAGTGATGCTGCCAGCTCCTGGCTACAGACTGTACCTGAGAGTTTCCTGGTCTCACCACAGTGGCAGAACACCCTGACGATGTCTGGCTCAAGAAGCAGATGCGAATCATCATTCTCAACACTTAACATTATTAAGAGACCAAATACTGTTCAAGAACGACGAATGAACATTTACACACCCGTTTGAGAACGGCCCTGAGCCTAATCCTCAGCTCAGTTCAACTCAGCAATTTACATGTTTGTCTTTGAGAAGTTACATCTTAAGGTTAAAAGGAATGCAGACGATATGCAAATTCCAAGACAGAATGTTTATTGCACTGTGTTTCATGTTTGTCCAGCATAGTATCAGGTTTTGTTGCCGAAAGGCAAGGTAGCACATGCAGCAAATGTGTTTGATTTTGTGTTGTTACAAAGCAGTTTGTGCAAAAAAATGTTAATTAAACTGATTTAGCTGTGGTTCTCCATATTTGTACGCCCTTAATTATCCGGACCCCAGAAGGGAGAGTATTGATGTCTGACCTCTTTGCAATTTTAGTTAAAGACCCCTGAGGTACAACAGAAGATCTCTAGAAGTGTTGGAAACCACAGTGGAATTGCTACTGTAAGGGAGCCAGAGAGGAAGACATTTATAGATTCATTTAGAGATTTGTAGGATAAATGAAGCTTGGAACTGCAGGTGGCGCTAGAGGACAAGATAGAAGTTCACCAAAGTCATACAGTCCTCCTCTGTTCTGTATTTTAAGTTTTTCATCCTGATGAGTAAAATCCTAAATGTGTCAAATACAGAAAGATACCACACAGATTTACATAAATACATTTTAATAAAACATTAAATGTGCCATAACAGTCGAAGTAAAGTTTATAAAAATATGTACAAATACAAAACAGTGCCAAATATAAAATACTAATGTGTACATTCTTTCCAGTGCAGAAACAGGAATTCAGCTTTAACCTGGTTCAGGTTGTGAGTCTGCTGAACGTGTCAGACTGGGCAGCACTATGTCTCCACCTCAACCAGCAGCTGGATTCAAATGGGTTTGATGGTTCAGTGACTGAAGCCAAGCATTCTCTAAGGCAAAGAAGAAGGCAGATATTGTCCGGGTCGGACTTCGTTCACATAAACCGACCGCCGGCCTCATCACCAAAGCCTGTGGACCTCCTCTTGCCTTTCCAAGTTGATGCCTACTCTACGGTTCGGCTCCTCTTTCTTCATCCTGAGATATTGTTGGTCTTTGTGTAAATGGGCGTGAGCCACACAAAACCATGGCCAAAATACACCTTTCTCTTCATTGTCTGACCAGGTAAACAAAATTAAGAAAATTCAGAGCTATTGAAATCTTAATCTCCTGGATTTTTATTCTTCATTAGTCATGCAAACACAAACTGCAGAAGATGAAACTATCAAACATCAGGACATTTTCTTCTCTCTTAACTTTATTGGAATCCATTGAACTTCTTTTTCATATCATGGCATTTTGTCCTTTTTGTTTTTGCTCCACAAACCTGGAGACAAACATCTCCTCCAGGAAATGACAGAAATAACAGAGACAAATTATCTGAGACGTTTCATAGACATATCTTGCTTCATGTTTGCTGATATAGAAACTTTCATTTTACAGAATGAACGATACTAATAGATGTAACATTTTACATAAATACACATTTTTAATTAAAGTTCTTTGTATTTGTGTTATTACCACAGTTCATGGTTAAACTGTAAAATATCAAGTCTCACTTACATTTTTACTGTAAGGGTTTGCAACGACATCTAGGAATCATTGTCAAATCTTTTCATAAATTTATTGGCTGGTCATATCGGTATCAGATTTTTTCACTCTAATATTTATATGGTTTTTGAACGAACTCTCAGAAACTGATGCTTTAGGATGTGTCTGCTGATGCAGCTGAGATGAAGCTGTTAGATAATGACAAGAAATGGTTTACACCTCACATAACAGGCTGTTCTAGAAGCAGAAGGATGTAACTCTCTAGTACAGAATATACAGTAAACTTACAGCATAGTTCTACTCTAGTATCTGGATTGTTGATTGTCCATTTCAGTTTGTTCTTTTCTCTGAGTTCAAAATAAATAATCATTAGAAGAAACAACACATAATACAATGAATAGCAGAATTATTGTAACATAATATTTACCCCTTAGTCTATCAAAGTAGAAGAATCCTGTCTAGCTCTGTGAGTCATTACACCCAACGAAAGTACCACACACAATTAGTGCAACTGAACCTGAACAACCTGTAATTCAGAGAGTAGAACTGTAGCATCAACAAAGTGCAGGATGTGTCTTCAGTAAAGTGTGTGTGTGTGTGTGTGTGGCCTCGCTCCTTGCATGTTCTCCTGACAACATGTGGACATGATGCTCCTGATGAGCTGGAGGACGGATCTCAGATCTGCTCCACCAGGAGGAACCCAGGGCTCACTGCACTAGCCTAAGGTCTGACAGTTCTGAGGATTTCATCAATCAGTTCGCCTCATGGGATCTTACTCTACTGTCACGTAGCTGTTGATGAAATGCGTCTCCTTCACTACTGAGTTCACAGGTGAATGCTCTCTGGTGATCTGAAGATAAGTGGTGCAGTGAGGCTGCTCCTGACGCTGACACATCCTCCACCTGCTGCCTCCACTGCTCTGAGACCTGGGGGGCCACGACTTGGCCTGGGTCCACACGATCTGATCAGGCTGAACTTCCACACCAGGTGTGTCGGGGGTTTGGTGTTTGAGCAGTGCAGGGATTGTTGTCTCCAAACGGTGACATATGGACGGGAGCTGAGAAGAAAGTGATCAAATAATATCATCGTTCTCAGAATGTGGTTTCAGGCCTGATGAGACTTTCTGAACATTTCTATCATCAGATGTCAGTTATCTGTAGGAGCAGATATAAATATGCAGCAGTACTGGGTGAAACAAGCAAAGGTTCAGTTCCATAGAGCAGGATTAAACGTACTGGGTTGATACCACACCGTCAGCCTCCTGCTACTGCGAGTGCTGAGGCTGCAGATCAGAAACAGTGTCTCTGACTGACAGTGTCAGTGCTGCTGATCTCATAGAGCTGCTGCTCCGTCTCCTTCATCAGGTTTGGTTCTGAAGGGTCACGGTGGACGGAGGGCCTGGTGGACCAGGTGAGCTGGCGGCCTGGGTAGATCCCTTCTGAGCGGTAGGTGAAGCTGTTCTCCACCTGCTCAATGTCCACGGACGACCGAGCTGCAGACAAATAGAGATTCACTGAGGAAAGATGCACGCGAATTTAGAAGAAGTCAGATGAACACCAGAGAAAATCGCAACTTTTCTCTCTGGAATGCCAAGGTTTATAGTTATTTTATTTTATTTTGCAGGAGGTACAGTTGTGAAACCAGGTCTGCTTTGTGCATCGCACTCAATCTACTCTGTGACCTTGTTCAAACGCATCTGCATGAATGTCAGGCTTCCTGGGAATGAAATCTTATCAGCTGGAAGCCACGAGCTGCGTCTGAGAGCTCAACACACACCACATGCTTACACTGTAACACATTCCCCCAAAGTATGTTCAAGTGGAATTTAAAAACATACTCTGAGTTTACCTGCTTTCATTTTGACATTTGTCCTGAAACGAAAGTTCATAGTTCACTTCAGTGCAGACACTCAAACATTTCACTGTGGGGTCAAAGGCTACAAAAAGCACCACCCAGGCTTCTCACCTCTTGAATAAACCAAGAAATCAAAAGTGAAACAACCAAAATCGAAATTCTATTCGACTCATTGCAGCGTGTCTGTCTTCCTGCTGCAGTTCTACCTCCTCGTGTCTGAGCTTCATTCATTTGACATATTGTGATTAATATTCAACATGTCACATGTCAGTGTTGCCAGAATGCAGATCCAGAAGTTGTATCTGATCTGAGTTCAGGTCGTGCTATCTAGTGAAATACTCTGAGGGCACTGCTGAGAGTACACAGCCAGAATGTGCAGCTACGCTCATGAAGCATCTGGTCATGTGAACACTAGTTGTGCAGCATCTCCAGCCTCATCTGTTTTATAATTATATCAGAGACAAATATCATTTAGTATTTGTGTTCTGTTTTCACTGAGTTTCTTTACCATCTGCTCAGTTGATAAATGGGAATCCTCCTTGTCTCCATTGATGATGTTGGTGTAGCACCGGTATCTGCCCTGGTCCTGAGCTGCAGCCTCACGCCTGATCGAGGTATGCTTCTCTGAGATCTGCTCTGTGAACACATGTCCGCCTCTGAAGCGCTCGCCGGAGATCAAACTGGTCTCTGGCTCTGTAGTAGGAGTGACGAGTCTCTCCTGCCTCCTGCATCCAGTGGATGACTGGGTCTGTACCAGCTGGAAACTGCAGGTGGATGGTTTCACAAAACGCAGGAGACCTCAACATCTGTGAGACACTAGGTAAAAAACAACCAGTTCAGGATCAACTGTGGTGAATATAAGCCTTCTTAAAAGAGCACTTGTTGTTTGCTCAGACGGATTGTGAATGTAATATCTCGATGGAACTGTCTGTCTGTTTGGCTGTTGACAGTTAACATGCAGTAGTTTTGTATCTGAGCTGCTTTCACAAGAACAACCTCCTGCCACACGCAGGCATTTGGAATGTAATGTATATTTACTGTCAAACCAAATAATATAATTAAAAGAGGCCTCAGATTCACACCATTGGGAAAGCTTGTGTGTTGATCACAGAAATGTTCATTTAGAAAATTGACTTTGAGATTCAGCAAAATCTGAACATTCTTTGTATGAGAAGAATTCAGATCTTGGAATTTAGATTGTAAAGAAAGATGGACTCACACCACACATTGAGACACAAGTGTTTCTACACACAATAAGCACACACACACACTACAACGTATATGTACTCAGTTCAAGTATCGACGAAATCAAACTCAGTTCTGTTGACGCCAAGTTTCCAAAATGAAGAATAAAAGAACCCAACATCTGGTGTGAACTGTTTCACTCAGCTCAGTGAGAACATGTTTCTCTGTTGTTATAAACTCTTCATAATCATTTCTCCTGTTTCCTGCTTCGCCTGATGGAAAACCAACATGCCCGGTACAAAGTACTCACGCCCAAACAGGAACCTGTGATTTTCTGAGTAAGATCAGACTTCATGTACCTGCTGTGGTGAGAGTCCACATGTTGAGGATCAACACAACCAGAGACTTGAACCCAGACATCTTTCTTCACCTGTGAGAACTGAATGTAATTAAATGGAAGGCATGACGAGTTAACAGCTGGTTTCGACTGTTTACACCTGTCGTATTTACAAGCACAAAGGCCACACAGCTTCCTCTTCCTCAACAACAGGAATGCATAATTTCATGGAGATCTATCAAAGACTCTAGACTTCTAACGCTGGTTTACACTGACGCTTTTAGCCATGAGCTGCCAAGAGTGCCACAGCGATTGCGCAACCCAGTTCTCAGAAAACGTATACCACCTACGTTGTCCACTTGGAAAACGCAGTATTCTCACAATTTGGTCAGATTGTGAGATAATCACGTTATGTCTGCCCATTGTTTTGCATTTTGGCCTGTGTCACACGTGATTCCTCAAGACCTGTCTCAAGTAAACGAAAACATGGTGTGACATTCTTGATATTTTCAGATAAAAATGCCAGTTTATAATATAGTCAGCACAGTCACATTCTGACACCATTTCTAGCTAGACTATATAGATAGATATACAAAGCAAATGTGTATATAGATAGATAGATAGAGGTATAGATATTCATCTATCTATATATAAAAAGAGAGACATATGTGTAAGAGATACGTGTATATCACAACTCTAGCAAACAAATTTACATAATGTGATGTAGTGTCATGACAATTAGAACAAGTTCACAAACATCAGTCAGTCTTTAGGAAGATTTCAAAGCATAATACTTGACTTCATGTATGTGGCTTGATTACTGTGTAACACCCAGTAAAGACGTTATTGTGTTAGTTTTCTAAAATGTCACCACAACATACCCTGATTCAACATGGCACTGGGAGGCTGCAAGGTCAGGACTGGTGGAGGTTGGTTGAGAGGACGAGCGGCCAGTTGGCTGATGGGTGGCTGGCTGGCGGCATGGATCCCTAACTTAGCCACTTCCCCCACACATAATACTGTGTAATATACTCTGACTACTTATTTATTCTCTGCCAACAATATTTATACTTGTGTCCATATATTATGTCCATATACTTACACCATTTACTTTCTGCATGATATATTTGAATACTTGAGAAAAATTATGTTCTCTACAATATATGTAGCTAGTGTATTCATTTCTCACTTTCACTACCAATGACATTGACTCTGTATAAACTATGCAGATTCATCTGACTTGATACATATATCTGTATCTCAATTTTAAAAGTGTTAGAATTTAATTTTCCTTGTGAAACACTTTGTATCACAAGTCTTCCCCTTTGATTTTTAACATTGCTACCCTTCCTCAAATTCCAATGCAGCAATAACCCTGGTTTCGTGATTACAGTATAGAGTACCTAGTGGGTGTACAGTTTGAACTGTGTTGTCCCTGCTTCCCGGCTGTTGGCCCTCACATAGCCTTGGCCCATATTAGACGCACACGAGCACAATAGACAAGTGAGCAGCTCCTTGCAGATGTATTTGTTACACCACACATGGTGTGAGTTTAACAGTCCTTTTTCCTGGGGCATATCTGACAATTTCTTCTCTTACTGCCTAAGGGCTGCTGCTAGCTATGGAGGAGGCCGGACACTCGGCCGAGCCAGAGTCAACAGCTCTCTGTGGCAGATGGCAAGGCGTGCTTTTACAGCTCCCTCACAACCGCTGGGTGGACGCCTGGCGCGGGATGCGCCCTTCGTATGGCGAACGAGTCACGAGAGCCTTTCCAGCTGCTCAGAACACTTCTCCGCTTGTTCCGCTTGCCCGGCATCCAGTTCGCTGAACCCTTTCCATTTCGCCAAGGTTGTAGGAAGACGCCAGAATAGGCCGGAACACCACTCAGGGCCACACATGGCAAGGTCATCCTCCTCTGCAGCTGTAGCTGCCCGACTAATTTAATCGAAGTTGGTCACGCCACCTTGCTGGCGTAAAGTTGTAGTCCAGGATTATGGACCGCTTCTGGCCCCGCGGGGTCGCTGATGTCGCCTCAGGTGCCGTGCTCAGGAGCACCACGCCCTGTTTTTCGGGATGTAGACACAAGAGCAGCAGTGGGCGGAATGCGACCCTGATGAGAACGACTTCTTGACCGCTGAGCAGTCGGTCGGTAAAGCCTCGGGCTTGTTCTTCCGAAACAGTGCTAACCATGCTTCTCTCCAGGAGCGTGCCGCGCGAGTTCGTAGGAGGTGAAGTAATTGTCGACCGCGGACGCCACGCACCGCGGCAGTCCTCCGCATCGGTGCACTACCCGCGCAACCCCTGGTTCCGTTTCTGGGCGCCTCACGGCCGCCGGTACACTTGCATCTTCCAAGCGAGCTTGATTTCAGATCGAGGCTACTCCACAACTTCATCCCGGATTTCGCTTGGCTGCTGGGCATGTACTGACGCAACGACACTGCCTGAGGGAGAAGAAGAGGAGGAGAAGAGATGAGGAGATGAGATGAGATGAGGACCAGCAGCCACATAACATAACATAATATAACATAATATAACATGTAACACATTATAATAATAATATAAAAAAATAAAGACTCCCTGAACGGGAACTGGTTGTTTCGTCGGGCGGTCACTGGGCCCCGGTTGCAGAGGTGGGTTGACACCCACGCGTCCTTAGACTTCTCGCGACGGCCGCCAATTTGTCCGTGAAGCGGCAGTTCTGGAGCACGTGTAGTGAGTTTTTAGGGGTATCGTGGCACGAATATCGCCTCGCCGCCGGGCGCCTGATGGTTAAGGGCGGCCTCTGCCTCGAACCTGTACACTGGCCAAGATCAGCAGCCCCACGAGGCGCGCAGGCTTCTATCTCTGTCCATCCCTTCAGATTCACGATCGTATTTTCTCGACCACCTCCGATTCGTCATCTCCAGGGATGATGTTCTCTACCGTCGGTGTGATGAACAGGTGGAACGTCGTAGGCTAGGGTCACCTGTGCGCGACGTCAAGGTGGGATCGTGTGGGCCCTCGGGGACCCCGCTTGAGCCGCAGCAGAGGAGGAGGAAGAGGAGGAGGAGGAGGAGACCATGTTATTTCCCGCTTCTTGACGGGAAGGTCTCTTCCACGGTCGGGGTGGTGGTGGTGGTGTCGCCGCGGGTCTTGTTCCCTCTCTTCTTCTTTCTCTTCCAAGGGATGACGAATCTGCAGAAGCATCACCCACTGGGTCGTAGCTCCGCCACCGCTGGGTCAGTTTCGTAGTCACCGCCGCCGCTCTCGCCTTCTTTTCGGTATCGCTGTTCTCCGCTCTGCCTTTCTGTCTTCTTCTCGGTCTGCTTTTCTCTGTCTGCTTCTCGGTCGCTTCCATCTCCTTGTCCGTCTGCTTAAGTCTGGCTCTTCGCCCCTTCGGGTTCAGAGGATGGTTGCTGGGAGAATAGCTGTTGGAGAACCTGTTCTCTGGTGAAACGCTCCTGACGCGATATCAAGAAAGATAATCCGAAGAGGGTATACATTGAGACTTATATGGGCTCCATGTAATTTCTTTGATTTCAATTGAATCAGGTGTGGGTCTAAATGACCCTCCCATGACAATCGAGAATGATACAATCCATTGGTCTCAATTACCCCAGGAGAATTGGATAATGACAATCCTTGTCAAATTCTAACCCTAACTCCTGGATCACAGGGCTTGCGATGATCACACGCACACTCACGCACGCGCACACACACACACACACACACACACACACACACAAACAAACACACACACACACTCTGGGCTAATCAATTTCCAGGAACACATAAGGGTTAAAGAGGACCCAATAATCTACTAAGACGCCACATTATGTTTCTTTGAGCTCTGGTGGAAATGACCCCACTTTCCACCTACTGTCACCTGAAATCCACACCGTACTGGTGTGATTGAGGTTTGACTGTTCATACTTCAAGAGATCAACTCCAAGTGGGGACAGCCTCACACTTGGATGTAAACCAATTTTAGAACATATTTGTTATACTGAGATCTTTAAAATAATGTCCCAGAAAGGATTTATAGGAACTCTGCCTATTCATTGTAGTATTAATGTGTTTGAATAAACAGTTGCCGCTACCAGCTACTGATTTAAAGTGAAACATCTATTGCTGTACTTGTGTTCATTTCCTTTGGTGTTAAGAGAATGTTTCTCATATGACCTTATCAGATTGCATTGCCAGAAACATCTGGGTCACCTAATTTTAGTGTAAACAAGAGGGTGGACTTGACTTATGACTGGATGTATTTAGCACTCATAGACAGCTTGATGTTACACATCTTAAACAATATGATATGGGCGCCACTGCAGACAACCAGACCTTGTGTGCTTTGCTGTGACTATAAATGACTGAAACCTCAGATAAAGAAAGTAATTCTCTGACTTCAGTAGCTGAGGTACTTACAGAAGGTAATGTGCCCATTCTACTAAATCCATTTGATCCTTTGTGTTTATTTTGCTTTTAAAAGCAGAGCATTCACTGCTTTAACTCAATCAGCATCTTATCTGACAATCACATGGTGTAGAAGTGCAAGGAAATTTAATATGATGTCATTTATTATGCACAAAATGATATCATTAAGGCAGTTGCTGGAAATGGGATATGATCAACAAATCTCATGTGCAAAAAATACAAAAATAGTGTTTGGGGAGAGGGGTTTAGAGGGAGGGGAAGCAGGGAGAAAGTTCTGTCACCCAGGTTTGCTTGCTTGGTGTGATGGAGACAGGAGGTTAGCATCAGAGCGGAGGCTGCAGGAGGGAGTGTGAGCTGAGCACAGTGGTACAGCTTCTACCGAGAGAATAACTAAGGACACAAACAAACCATAGTGTTAAATTTCTGAAGATGGTTTCCTCTGATTGTTTTGTTTTTTTAAAGATAAACGCCAGACAGGCTGCTAAAACTAAATATGCTAAAGCTAACAGCTACCCAACACAAAGCCAAGGCCTTCCTCAAGGCTGCCAGGGAGTAGCAACAGTAGCAGTGCAGCAACAGAGTTATTCACACGCTTACCTAATCAAGGTGCACTCACAGTTCTTCATCAGTGGAGTAAAGTAATCATGTGTTTTCCTCTTCAGAGGAGTGAGCCATCCAAAGACATTGTTGTTTGCTTCCAGAATATGTTTGACCTACTGCAGCCTGCTGAGTTTAAACTTTGTGCAATCTTCTCTGAGCACGCAGAGTAGACCAAGTGTCCCTTGCCTCCGTAAATGCTTCAGTACTGCCTGAGAATATATGATAAAAACAAAACGCTTTGTTAGTGGCGTTTTGTGTGTATGTATATATACACACATACAAGGTTTTCTTTTCTACAGAAATCTTTTTCCGAGTTGATGTCTCTTAAGCGATATATCTAGAATGTGAAACCAAACACCAACATTTTAATGCTCTGCACAGCCAGTTGCCGGAGGCATAACTGTATGTTTTCAGGTTGTCTGATCATTTGCCTTAAAGTCAAAAGGTCAAGGCCACAATGACTCCATCTTACGGTTTCAGTTGTCAAGAGGTTACAGTGACATTTATATATGAGAAAAGTATGTAGAGATATGTACACAGAAACTGCACTTTGTTGAAGGAGTCATACACCGCAGTGCGGTAATTCTAGTTTTTGTTTTTTTATAAATGGGTTAGCTATTTTTACACTCCAAGCAAAATAGTAATCAATACATTTTGTCATAGTATGTTACACAAAGAAATTGGCATTAAAGTTGTCATCTTGTTTGTCTCAATACAGTTTGACGCGATACAGCCAGAAATCTTAGCTGCTAATGCCTTTAAAAATGAGTCCTCACGGTTCTATAAGTCATTTGATTGGTTGGTCCTTGTGAAGAGGAGAATAAATGAATTAGTGCCAATATCAGTTTACACCCATTACTAATTGTATTCTGTAGAGGGTGATGTTCTCAAGGTCCTTTGCACAAGGTCTGTCAAAACAAAATCAGAGTTACAAAATGTTAATGCTGCACAACCCTTTGCAGATACGGCTAGTATTTGCTCACCACATCGATGAAACAACTGCAGTCTTAGAAGTAAGTAGTTTCTTGTAGATATATGGAGTGCAATATTTCTCCACACGGAACATATTCAGTCCCTTAAGCAAAAACAATGGCCGACAGCAATCCTCAACGCTTCAGCCTACTTACAGACTAGTGAGTCTCTGTGTTGCACGCCCACTGACCGATACAACATCGCTCTTTCTAAAACTAATGAAGGCAAATTCACACATGTAGACAGAAATAAAACAGTATAGATTAAAGGCAGAAATATTAACATGATGTTTGATGGGGTCATCATTATACAGCAATAGAGAGATATGCGACAGGTGCGGTGAGGGAGAAGGATAAATTGCTTAGAAGGTGGTGGGGTTTTTAGTTTTTCACTTCCAAACATCAGTTGATCTACAAAAAATTTGTAGGGTACAAGAAAATCTCATGGTCAGAAATAAGGGACAATGTAATATAACTTTACGTGTTTTGTCGTCTCATGGATGTAGTCAACCAAGGAAGACACCTCAGAATCTCACAGAACAACAAAATCAATCAAGTCTCAAATATAAAAATATATATATATTTACAAATGTACTGTTTATGGCACTCTAAATTTTGTACCCTGGTTGGCTCTTAAAGTCGTATAGTTTACTGATCCCATCCACTGCAAAAGCCAACATGGAGTGGGTGTGCACGCAGGGCACTGAATGCTGCACCTGAGACAGCTCTCAACTTCACCCAGTGCATAGGTCTATTCCAGTAATGCATTCTGCATGGTATCCCCACATATCTTAATCTGCTAGGAAAAAGACAAAACTAACAATTATATTATAGTAAATATAAGGGAAACATATTGCAAGCAGTGGGTAATTAGTTCCATTTTATACTCACCGACCTAAGAGACTTTGTGCGATGCCCAGGCATGCTAAAAACAAAAGCTTGCTGTGATATCTGCAGAGCCGCAATCTGAGATCCTCATATTTAGTGAACCAATCCACTGCATACAAGCTTTTAAAATTGACTGTTGCTGGCCAGTACCCACTTTCAACTAGATCAGCAATGTCCACTGAAAACGCCTTTGAGTGTATCTGAAATTCAAAGACAAAGCAATTATTTCAATGCACAAGCAATCTTAAATGATATTACTGTATACATTGTTTTCCCCAAAACATTTTAGATTCCTTCCAATCAAATTGACTTGCCTTCCTGTGGAAAGAGTTGTTTTCCAGTTGAACAATCACAGCAGGGAAGCATGCTTGGTCAAAAATCAACCATTCTAGGAAGCAAGGGAAAATCAACAAATTAACATCAATGTTAATCAGCGAGGTATTCTTTCAGTGTGATATTAACTTGTATTTCACCCAGCGTACTTTGGGGATTTAATAAAAATTTATTTAGTATACAGGCAAAATGGTGTTTGTGGTATGTAACTTAAAAGTACTCTTTAAAGGGTAGAGAATTTCTCTCCTCCATCTCCAGGTCTCCTTTCTTTGGGAGAGGCTGCCCTTCCTGTTCCTCCTCAAGCCAAAACAAACTTGTTCAGTCCCAGTTTTGACGTTGCTGAAACTCCTGCCGCTCTCACTTCTGGATCCTCCTTGATTAAAAACAGAACACACCAATTGTTACTTAAAATGTATCGCAACGCCCAACATCTTGTTTTGAGAACATTATTGTCATATTGCATACCATATAAATTAAACCAAATTGATTCAGATATTGTGGAGTGAATGGTAGACAAATACATCCCTTGTTAATCTAAAAGCATTCATAAATCAAAGTTCAATCATAAACCATCCTTAATTTGAAAGATCAAATCAACTATCACACTCCAAAATAGGGAAGCTCTCAAAACTTAGAATGAATGGGGACAGTGAAGGCTCCATAATGGGCTTCCTTTCACCCTGCACCCTACACCGTGTATCTTGGCAGGCAACTATTTTATGGGCTGATTCGTGGGTTTCTGTTAGTTTTTATAATGGCTATATCTGGTTGTATGGCATTTATATTGTAGCATCCCTCAATGATGAGCTAAGCGCCTGGAACTGTCCGTCCTACCCAACTATGTATCTACATCCTATATAACACAGGCTACAATGAATGTAGAGCCTGAGTACAAACAATAGAATATTAGCAAATGAATAGTGAATCATTATCTGTATCGACAGCATCTACACGCTGTGTCAGCACTGGACTGTAAACCTTGTATCATAATATTTAAAACAAAACAAAATAAACTACTTTAAATGACAGATGATTATAATTACTTATTATTTTCCAAGCGCTCATGTTTTATGCACTTAGTGCTTAGGCAGTTGGACCGGAAAGTTAAAAACTTTATTTACTATATTGGGCATCGGTTGCGTCCGGCCACGCATGCGCACTGGCCCGCCGGTATGAATGTAGCTATGACTTCTTAGATTCTTACTAGAGGACGATTAACAAATAGTTAATATCGCCAACGTGAATAACATTCACGCTCACTGAAATCTAATGCAACGCACGACGATGATTCAAACAGCACGCTACGCGATTGTTTACGGCATGGCAGCGTTTCACAGCAACTACCATAGCAACGATAAAACGTTGGAGACACATTGATTTTCATGGATTTGTAAGACTTGATAACTAATAAAGAGTAGATCGTAAGCATGAACTGGCTTAACACAAAGAGTAATATTTCGCTAGAAATGGTGTCAGAATGTATTTTTAACGCCTAAACGATGAGAAATTATATTTTAGTCTGAAAACAGCAAGGAATGTCCTGTTTACAAGCTGCCGCAGACGCCAGATCTGGTGAGCTACGATGGGCTGCGCCGGCTGCAAAATAATGGGTAGAGGAGAACGTAGGGGTATCTCAAACTGATAGTGCCACCAGAGAATACTACGTTTAAGTGACCAACGTAGGTGTGTACGCTTCTGAGGAGACTAAGCAGGTCATGCCAGAAACATTACACTGAAAATGATTTTAAACGATATAAATGATCAAATATATCCTATACTTTGTATTCCCTCTGTTGTCCCTGGAGTTGGAAAATTTTCCTAATTTTCCAATCACATAATTAAATGTCCTCTCTGCCCCCCACTACAAGCAGATAGACAGAGAGGAAAGAGGGGGGGCTATGAAGACTATCATTCAACGTGGCACAACAACAAGCGGAGAAAGCAGAATCGCTGGCTGACTTATATATACAGTCTATGGGCTGATATGGAGAAAATGTATCATTCTGTGGGGAATGTTGCGGGTGGCTGCGCGCTGGAGAATCTGCTCAAATCTGCCCTCTCTCCTCCTCTCACCCCGGCAGAGCTTTCTAAACTCCCCCACGCCCCAAACACATGGTTCTGCAGGACAACAGACTGTCATTCCCAATGCTTCCTCTCCGCTCAAACACATAGAACACACAGTGAAATTATACGTGGAGATAAAACTGTCGTTAAGAAAACAAGATATCGACTGACTCCATCAATTCTGGCCTTCCAGTTCTTGCTCCTTGAAGAATGACTTGAAACTGGGGAACTCTGAATAACCGGTTGTAGCGCCACACAAGATAACGAACAGTGGATGAGAGAAGTGAGGAACACGGTAAGAAGAGAGTTCACTGAGTCTAACACACGGAACTGTCGTCAGAGATCAGCTGATGAGAAACTGAGGGCCACACTTCAGCTTTCTGTGGGACCAGCTGGCTGCATTTGTAGTCACTGACAGACTGAGTCACAGACTGAGCTACACTGTGTCTGTGTTTCTGCTTTCTCTCCTGGCTCCTCCTCTTTACACTCCACTCTGCCTCCCTGAGGAATCCCCTGCCTTCCTCTGTCCTCCTGTGCCTCCTCCCAATCAATCAATCAATCAATCAACGATGAGCTCATATTCACAATCACTCTATCTTCCTGGTTTAAACATGGTGGACATCCCTCTGCCTCTAACCTCACATAAGAGTCATTGTGGGAAACTACTTAAAAACCCTTTTAACAGGGAAAAAAAGAACGAAAACCTCTAGAGAGAGCCACATGTGAGATCCCTCCCAGGACGGACAGAAGTGCAATGGATGTCAAGTGTAAAGGAGAACATCAAGATAAAGGTTTTAGCAGCATTGATTAGGTAAATACTTTGAAGTATGGCACTGAAGGTCAGTGATTTGGTGGATTAATGTCATTAATGGCTGGGCAATGAGGAGAAGATTAGATTGAGTAGTCCTGCTGTAACCAGGTCCATGGTCAGCAGCCAGCAAAGACTAAGAGATCCACCATCAAGATCTGATGCCAATATAGTCCACAGTTATTGTCCACTGCCGCCATTAGATCCATCATCAGCTGCCACCGGTCGTGTGGGGTCCACTACCAGTATCTGATGCCAACACGATAAAAGGATCTGCCTTTGCTATCACCATCATTAGCACGATGCAGAGAGTCTCACATGGCTTGATCCACCATTATTTACCCTCCTCTGATATGTGAGATCCACAGATCCCAACCACGATGTGGCCACAGTCATGCCCTGGACCAAGTGACGATACAAGGGACCCTGGGAAGAAGTCAAGTCAGTGATGTGGCT
Organism: Hippoglossus stenolepis; assembly: GCF_022539355.2. Classification (NCBI taxonomy): domain Eukaryota; kingdom Metazoa; phylum Chordata; class Actinopteri; order Pleuronectiformes; family Pleuronectidae; genus Hippoglossus; species Hippoglossus stenolepis. The sequence continues at coordinate 1,409,325 of NC_061492.1, forward strand.
GATGGGATATGAATTCCTTTGATGGAGGTAATTATTGAGAGAGGAAGAGAAGCTGGAAAGAGAAGTTCGTGTCATGTCCCCTCCACCTTTCTAAAACCTATAGTAGTTGCTCCAGAGAGGTTCAGGACAAGCCTGGACCAGCTCTAACTATAAGCTTTATCAAAAGGAAGGTTTAAGCCTACCTTAAACTGATAGATGTGTCTGCCTCCCGAACTGAAAGGGAGTGATTCCACAGGAGAGGAGTTTATAGCTGGCAGCTCTGGGCTCCTCCTCTTACTCTTTGTGAGACCTAGGGACGACAGCCTGAATTCTGGGAGCGAGCTGCTTCTGAGGGTTGTATGGTACTAAAAGCTTAAGATATAATGGTACCTACACAGCATGGGCCTTGAAGGTGAGGGAGAGAATTTTAAAATTCTATTCTAGATTTAACTGAAATAGTGTAGCGAAGCTAATACTGAGAAATGTACTTCTTTCTTGCTCTTGTCAGACAATGTGCTGCGTATTTTTGGACAAGCTGCAGAGTCTTAACTACTTCTGCTGGAGCCTGATAATACAAGGAATTACACAATCCAGTCTGGATGTAACAAAGGCGTGTGGACTAGTTTCATGCATCTTTTGAGAAAGGACATGTCTGATTTGGAGATACACGCAAGTGGAAAAAGGCGGTCCCAGAAATTTGTTTTAAGTGAGAAATTAGGGGGAAGTGATAAATCAGGATCGAAGATCACCCAAGTTCCTGACTGTTTCATTGAAGCAAGGGCATGTCGTCTAGCGCAGCTTCATCATTAGATAATGTGTATCTCAAGGTGTTTAGGGCCAAGTATTAGAACCTCTGTTTATCTGAGTTTAACAAGAGAAAATTGCGGGTCATCCAGGTTTTTATGTCCTTGAGACATGCTTTGGAGTTTAGTTATTTGATTACTTTGTTCAGGTTTTATTGACAAGTATAACTGGGTGTCAGTCCACAGATAGCAGTGGAAATTTACAGAGTGTGTCCTGATAATGTTTCCAAGTGGAAGCATATATAATGAGAATAAAATTGGGCCGAGCACAGAGCCTTGTGGAACACCTTTCATGAGCACCTTAAAGAGACAGATGACTCATCATTAATTTGCACGAATTGGGAGCGGCCTGAAAATAGGATTTAAACCATTTTAGGCGGTTCCTTTTAATGCTAATTAACTGTTCAGTTCTGTAATAAAATATTATGGTCAATTGTGTCAAATGCTGCACTAAGATCTAATAGAACGAGACCGACACAAACCCCCGACTGAAGCTTGCTAGGAAGATCATTAGTGACTTTTGCCAGCTGCTCAGGCAGATTATTTCAAACTCTGCCAGCTCCTCATATATTATTTTCCTGGAAACTCACACAGCTGATTACAACTTTTCTAGGATTTTAGACAGAAGGGAGATTGTTAGATATCAGATTTACACCACAAAACCTCTGGGCTCTATGTGGTTTTTTGAGGAGGTTTGATTACGCTATTTTAAAAAGACTGTGGTACATATCCTGATGATAATTAATAGATTGATTGTGTTCTAGTAATGAATCCAGCCACTAGGGGGCAGAATTTCTTAAGTAATTTGTAGGAATGGGGTCTTGAGATGGCTGTTGTTGGTTTAGAAGACATGATTATTTTTGGTCATTGATCAAGGCCGATCAGAGAGAAGCTGTCTAAATACTGGTAGGATTCTGGCTGTTTCTGAGTTTTCTATTCTTGATGGGGTATTAGTGCCAATTGAGGGCAGGAGATGGTTGATTTGATTTTAAATGGTTAGAATTTTATCATTAAAGAAATTCATAAAGATACTGCTGATGGTGGTTCAGTGAATACTGGGTTCGGTGGAGTGTGTGATTCTCTGTCAGCCTGGCTACAGTATAAAGAGAAACTCTGTAAGAGTTTTATTTTTCTTTCATAGTTTTTGAGTAGTAGGCAGTTTCCTGTTTCGTGAGGGCCTTCTTATATGCTTTAACACTATTCTTCCAGTCTAGAGATCTTCAACACCGGCTGCTGGAGCCTACTTCCTTTCTAGTTTTCTTGATACTTGTTTTAACTCATGTGTCTTGGAATTATACTAATGGAGCTAATTTACTATGTTTTATATGTTTCTTTGTGAGGCGCTACGAGTTTAATGTTAATCGTAATGACCTACAGAGCTATCGACGAGATGGTCAATCTCAGTGAGCTAGGTTCTTTAATGAATTTGTTGTTTATCACGATAATGGTTTAAATGTAATCGAATTATTTCTTAAATTTAGCTACAGCACTTACTAGGTAAACATATCTTGGAAAATGAGTTCATTATTAGGTGGCATATATTCTGATAGTGAAAATCGAAGGTTATTAAAATTATGGTCTGATAGAATTGATCAAAAGGGAAGTACTGTTAGATTTTCAATTTTGACACCAGATGATAATATATAAGGTCAAGTGTGTGGTTACAACAATGAGTAGGTTGGTGTACACACTGACTGAAACCAATTGAGTCTAATTGCTAAATAAATAAGCACAAGTATAGCTATCTTTATTATTATTACCATAATATTAAAGTCACCAACAATAATAATTTATCTATTCTAGGACTAGGTTTGATAAAAACTCAGGGTTCTTGTTAAAATTCAGTATAAGCCCTGGTGGAGCACGGTGAACTACAGCAAATATGATTGTGTTTCTGATTAAGTGGGAAAGACTAAGAACAAGACATTCAAATGAGTTAGCGAAGGGAGGTTTATAGGATTAATGGACAGACTGGAGTTAAAAATAGCAGCCCTTTGCCTCCTCTCTGTCCCCCCTGTGCCTCTCTCTCCCTGTCCCCTGCAGCTCCTCTCTGTCCCCCTTGCCTCCTCTCTGTCCCCTGTGCCTCCTCTCTGTCCCCTAGGCCTCTCCGCCCCCCTGTGCCTCCTCTCCGTCCCCCTGTGGCTCTCCTCTGTCCCCTGTGCCTCCTCTCCCTGTCTCCCCGTGCCTCCTCCCTGTCCACTGTGCCCTCTCTGTCCCCAGCTCCCTCTCCTCTGTCCCCTGTGCCTCCCTCTCTGTCCCCCCCTGTGCCTCCTCTCTGTCCATCAGCTTCCTCTCTGTCCTCCTGTGCCTCCTCTCATCCCCCCTGTGCCTCCCTCTCTGTCCCTGTGCCTCCTCTCTCTGTCCCCTGGGTTTCTCTCTGTCCCCAGCTCTCCTCTCTGTCCCCTGTGCCTCCTTCTCTGTCCCCAGCTCCTCTCTCCGCCTCCTGTGCCTCCTCTCCGTCCCCTGTGCCTCCTCTCTGTCCTCCCTGTGCCTCCTCTGTCCCCTGTGCCTTCCTTCCTGTCCACTGTGCCTCCTCTCTGTCCTCCCCGTGCCTCTCTGTCCCCCGTGCCTCCCCTTCTGTCCCCTGTGCCTCCCTCTGTCCACTGTGCCTCCTCTCTGTCCCCCTGTGCCTCCTCTGTCCCCCTGGTGCCTCCCTCTCTGTCCTCCCCTTTGCCTCCTCTTTCTCTGTCCCCAGCCTCCTTCTCCGCCCCTGCAAGCTCCCTCCCCATCTCCTGTGCCTCCTCTGTCCCCCTTGCCTCCCTCTCCTCTGTCCCCTTGCCTCCCTCTCTCTGTCCTCCCCGTGCCTCCTCTCTGTCCACTGTGCCTCCTCTCTGTCCCCTGTGCCTCCTCTCTGTCCCCCTGTGCCTTCCTCTGTCCCCCTGTGCCTCCTCTCTGTCCCCTGTGCCTCCTCTCTGTCTCTGTGCCTCCTCTCTGTCCCCCCTGTGCCTCTGTCCCCGTGCCTTCCTCTCTGTCCCCCTGTGGTTTTCATTAGCTGTGCTTTGCACTCATCAAAATTAAAATAAATAAACGCTTGAAATATTTCACTCTGTGTGTAATGAATCTATATAATATGAGTTTCAATTTTAATCTAATGACAAAAATAAATTAGGTTTTTTTTTTTCTAGAACAGTACAACAATATGAATGAAAAAGTGGTGCAACTGGTCATATTCATATATAATGAAGTTGTAATAAAAAAGGCGTTATGGCGGAGCGTTATGGAAAAACTAAACAGGAAGTCGCTTACCTTGACGTTACATGTTCGATCATGGCAACTTTAAAATGACGTCATCTCAACAACATGGAGATTCAAAACTAGGTATGTTTGATTACGCGCCATCAAAACACGAGGTTGTCGCATCTGTATGACGTCACAGTGGGGGTGGTCATAGATTCCTTTGATGGTTCGACGGCAAAAGATGAGAGATTGAGACATCGGAAGCGGAAATAAGAGTTTGCTTATTCAACAGATCAGTTCGTGCGCAGTGACACTGACACGCTGCACGCGATGGCGTGACTGTAATGTGATTAGCGGCCGTGGTTCGGCCGCTTCTCCCGGCCCCCATTTTATTTAATGACATTAAATTCCTACTTGTTACTTTTGTCTGTCTCACTTGACTTTTTATATTTGTGAGACACGTGTTACTTTGGTTTATTATTACATATATATATATTATTATTATTATAGCAGTCTCACAATTTGTATAATCGTACAAACTGGAGCTGGGCACAAAACAAATTCAGTAATCACAATCTAAGTTTTTGAAAATAGAGACAAACAGAGGTTCTATATATATATATATATATATATATATATATATATATGTGCTCGGATAATTAGTCCAAAACAAAAATGTGAAAAAGGGGGGAACACTCTAATAATCATAATATGAAGATATTCATTCCTCCAGCTGTTTCCTCCATTAAGCACTAGGTGGCGCCCTCTCACCTTCTCACTAGCTGAGTCAGCTGCAGGATTCAGCAGATGATGATTGATTTTAATTGAGCAACTAAGTATTACTTTACTCAAGTACAGTACAAGTAAGATTCGATGATTTACTTTTAAATGGCTTATTTCACCAGAGAATCATGTTGAGTTCAGTCCACTAAAGTGGAATCTTAATTACTTCTTAGATTATACAAACACAATGAGCGTTTTCATTTAACTGTTTACAACTATTTAAAATTAACTACATTTATCAACATTTAAAATCCATATAAATAATAAAGATTTGAGAATATATCATAATAAACCCTGAAGGGGTCGTTCTGTTGAATCAAACCTTACATTGTTTTGTTTTTGTTATGTTGTGCTTCTAATAAAACATGACTCACACATGATAAAGAATAAATAAATAATTTAACTCATCTGTTGACTTAGTACTTTACATATTTATGGATACTTTTGCTCAGGTGTAAAATCATTTGTATTAAATCAAGTTCTTGCATTTACCGCTTCTTTTTCTTATTTGAAAATCCTTTATTAACTCACCTTCAACTTTCTATTAAATTTCTTATATTGTCTTATAAGTTAGCTTTCACCAACTCTGGGATCCATTTTATATATCTGCAATTTGTTTTTCCTAGTGTTAAATAAAGTTAGTTACTCTATCATAAAAGTTACCTAACACCATAGACAAATCATTGTGTGAAATTAAGCAAAATATATAAATCCCTCCACCTGACTGCTGCAACTAAAACTTTATATATTTTACTACAGATCTTATTTCCTGTCAAAGTTTCTTGACGGTAGAAATGATTCATTAATCCAACAGACGACGACGTCATCATCTCACAGGAACATTTCAGTTAAAGTAAATTAAAAGGAAGAAAGAGACTGTGCCTCCTCTCTGTCCCCCAGTTTCCCTCTCTGTCCCTGTGCCTCCTCTGTCCCCTCAAAAGCTCTCCTCTCTGTCCCCCTGTGCCTCCTC
>NC_061492.1:1415536-1435536 GCF_022539355.2 Hippoglossus stenolepis
CACATTTCTTTTATAGCTAAGTATATGTCTTCCCTCTGCTGTGTGTTGTAAGTGCTGTGATGCCTAAAATGTCCTCACAGAAATCGTTCCTCTCTGCGTGGTAAAATCTGACTGATACCAAAAGCTGAGCAGTGTCACTAACATCAGTTGATTCATCAATCCAACCTATGCACGGTGCACTTTTAACAGCAGCAGTGAGCTGGGACTGAACATCCGCTCCTGGTAGTTCTGTGCGTCTCGTGGCTGTTGTGGCTGAGGGGGGGGGGATTTGTTGAATTCTTTCTGTCAGTTCTTTCTTTTCCATCCAGAAGTGTCTCGGACACAGCACGACACTCTTTAACGATGCTCACATCTGTAAAGGGCTTTTTAATGTTGTCCCAAAACCCACTGTATTCTCAGCGAACACTCGTCTGTCCGCTGTTGTGCGTGGATCGCTCACACTGGGCTTTGGGCTCATTCATTCTGCGGGTCCTTACCTCGGACTGCTGCGGGTCCGAGTCTTCAAAGTGTCTGTGTCTGGTTTCATGATGGACTTTTAAATCGCCGCTTTTGACAACCGCACCAGACTCAGAGCCAATGAGACGCAGCGGTGTTGTTGAGCTCACTGCGGGAAGAACAAACACACACTCGTCTGTCCACTCTGCTCGGAAGACTCGGTTTTCAACGTCAACTTTCCAACTTTTGATAACGCCTGTTAGGATTTTAATAATATAATTAGACACTATAGCCCTGAAAAGGATCGATTTTACACGCACCATGTTTGTACCTTAACAGAAAGAATTTATGTTTTGTTATGTGTTAGGACTGTAAACCGTGGCATACAATACACTGTACTTAAACTTGTTCTCATACATAAACCTTTATATATATTACAGTATTCCTTTAGCTTTATTCAACATCACACATACATGAATGCACTGTGCTCATTAAGACACTGTGACCTATGCCTTAGGAAGAATTCAAGCAGCTGCCCCAGCTTCTGAAGGGCAGATAGGAAAGGCGTTGTCTTGTCTGATGAATACGCATGCTGACACACACAGAACATACAGACGATAAAACAAAAACACAATGTTTCTCACTCCAATGAACAACAAACACTGTATCTACAAAACTCTTTAAATGCAGCCTCATGAAGCTCAGAACAAACCAACTGCAGCTTCTGCTCTGATCACTGATCAGCTGAGACCAGAGGAACTCGGGTTTTACTGTTTCCACTGTTCTTCTTCAAAGTCACTGACCGACTGCTGCACGTGAACGAGCTCTGACGTCACTGCGCGGCTCTCAGTGAGGGAAGAGGTGTGAACAGCACAACAGTCATAACAGGAGAGGAGGAGGAGGCACAGGGACAGAGAGGAGGAGCCGGGGACAGAGAGGAGGAGCCGGGGACAGAGAGGAGGAGCCGGGGACAGAGAGGAGGAGCCGGGGACCGAGAGGAGGCACAGGGGGAATTCCGCGCGGCCGGTGTAAAAGAGGGTGTAACCACAGACACAGACACAGACTCACACAGACTCCGTGTGAGTGGGCGTGTCTAAATGCATCAGGTGCTCCTGGAAAGCTGAAGTGTGTTCCTCAGGTTCTCATCAGCCTGATCTCTGAAACAGTTCCTGATGTGTTGAACTCGAGGTGAAGCTCCTCTTTATTTACACCGTGTTCACTCACTTTTCTCATCCACTGTTCGTTTGTCTTCGTGACTTCAGCTTCGGTTATTAGGAGTTCACCAGGTTTCAGGTCTGTTCTTCAGGAGCAGACACGGAAGAGCAGAGACCCAGTGGGTCGGTGAGTAAACTCTTGTTTTCTTAACGACAGGTTTTATCTCCACATGTGTTCACTGTGTGTTGTGCATGAACGAGTTCAATGAACACGTTCATTTTTATGAGAACGATGAACTGAACGCAACTTAATGACAAATCATGAATATGAACTGTGAACACGTTCATATTATCTGAGGTCTCGCTAAAACGTGACGGAGTGTTTTCCTTCTCCTGAGGAGAGACGCTGTGTAAATCACCATGTCGCTGCTCAGTGTCCGGAAAAATTTCACGACGTAGCCGAAACCAACTAACTCGACTTCGCACTACGTTACCCATGATTCATCGCGCACACATGTAGTCCAAACAAGCAACGTGATCCAAGACAACAGCTCTCGGTCTCATATACAAATGGCAAGTGAAAGCAGAGACGCAGACTCAGCGACTACATCCGATGCACCTTATTATTATTATTTGCTTTATTATTGGATTTTTACAAACTGTCTGATAAAGATTCCGACAGTAACAATCTCACCTTTCTGTGCAAATTGTGTCCTGCGCTGAAAAAGCAAGTCCGGACGTCAGCCTCATCCGCATCTAAGTTAAACCGGCATGTGGAGCTGAAGCATCCAGCTAGCCTAAGAAGTTATCTCCAAGTTATTGAAAGTCAAAAAAAGACCAAGACCCCTGCCAACAGCCCCAATGACCCAAACCACATTGTCTGCAGCCTTCAGGGGTATGAGTTCCCAGCAACAGGTAGACAAACTCCTGCAGGGTATGAATAAATAAACAGGCAAAATTAGCAATAATTAAAAAAAACATTTCTTTTAGGAATTGATACATATGAAGTACAGTTTAAGGCAAGGGGTAGTGATGGATAAAGTTTTCTTTAAAAAACAAGTTAAGTCTTTCATTCTCACTTTCCACCTTAAAACTATGAAATGAACTGAACTTTGAACTAGTTCAGAATTTAAATGGTGAACTATGAACGTGAACTATTCATATTCACTTGTATGAACTGAACTTGAACTAGTTCATGAGAGGTGTGAACTTGCACAACACTGGTTCACTGTGTGTTTCTATGTGTTGTGAGCGGAGAAGAGGAAACTGTCAGCATGATAACAGACAGTCTGTGGTCCTGGAGAACCGACCCCAAATACACTGGAGGAAGGTAGTTTAGAAAGCTCTGAAGGAAGTTTGGAGAAGGGGAAGGAGAGTAACACTTTACAAACAGTCACACTTTCAGTTTCCATCACACAATGTTCACAATGGGACTCAGAGTCTGAGTCTTCAGTCTGAACTCTGCAGAGATCGTAGCTGCAGAGTCTGAACCTCCGCTGCTCTGACTCGGTGTCATGAGTCAAACCAGCTGTTAACTCGTCTCTTCTTCCATTGATCCACATCCAGTTCTCACAGAGTGAAAGAAAGATGTCTGCGTTCAAGTCTCTGGTTGTGTTGATCCTCAACATGTGGACTCTCACCACAGCAGGTACGTGAAGTCTGATCTTACTCAGAAATCCCAGGTTCTGTTTAAACCATAGTGCAGGGGTCTTCAACGTGTTTCAGGCCAAGGACCCCCGAACTGATAGAGATGGAGCAGGGACCCCCGACTATATATATTGTATAAAATTCTGTTTTATATTAAACTGGGCCTAGTGCCATGTATAAACATAGCTACCCTGTTATTGTGCATTCAATACTAAGAACCAGGAATATCTATCTCGGCCAATCACGGGGAACCGGTTGTAACATGCGGCCTCGTGATTGGCACAGCAGCGAGGGGGCGGGTCCTCCTGTTTGTGTCCAGGAGGCGTGGAGGGACAGGTCCAGGCTCGTCTCGTGCTGTGAGACGAGCCTCCATTTATCCATTCGCAACTATATGTTGGATTTATGTTAATGTGTATTTAAAGACATTTAAATAAAATTGGTTGGGGAAAAAAAAAAAAAAAATTGTCTAATCAACCAAAAATGTCGCGACCCCCTGCAGTACCTCCGCGGACCCCTAGGGTCGCTGACCCCTGTTGAAGACCTCTGCTCATGTGTCGTAGAGTGGCCAGTGTGAGTCCATCAGCAACAACACGTTATTCCACCGAGTCACCGGCGGTTTCTCACTTGTCTGATGTTCATGGAGCCGAGGGTTTGATTCTCCTTTACTGAGACTTCACAGTAAAATAAGAACTGAACAATGTGGACTTGAACCAGGAGACATGTTGTTTATGTTCCACATCAAGTCAAAGCTCAATCAAAACCACCACCACTTCCGCTGGTGACCCTTCACAATAAAGGTCCCATACAGGGACACTGCTTATGATGACAGGAAACACAAGTTCAGTGACCAAACCTTCACAATAAGGCAACACACACACACACACACACACACACACACACACACACACACACACACACACACACACACACACACACACACACAGGATTCTAAAAAAATAAATCTTTCTTTACGTCTAAATTTCCAGATCCTAAATTCTTCTCATCACAAAGAATGTTCAGATTTTGCTGAATCTCAAAGTCAATTTTCTAAATGAACATTTCTGTGATCAACACACAACTTTGTCCATATTGTTGGTTTGACAGTAAATGTACGTTACACATTCGAATGCCTCGTGTGGCAGGAGGTTGTTCTTGTGAAAGCAGCTCAGATAAAACTACTGCATGTTAACTGTCAACAGCCAAACAGACAGATGCATGTGTCTGTTTTGCCACTTAGTGAAAAAACTATGAACTTTATAAAGTTAAAGAAGAAAAAAACCTGAAATGAAACGAAACACGTTGAAACTCTTTAGGAGTTTTACAGATTTGCATCGTTTTTCTCTGAATCTTTTTTCTTTGGTTTCATGGGAACATTTCTACAGAAAAATCTCAGTGGAGTTACACTCTTTATTTTCATTTGTTTTCCTCACGCAAGAAATCAACTCTTAATATCATATTTTTGGTTATATGTCAAATAGTTTTCCCTAAATAGAGGAAAGAATTATATATAAGTATATGTATATATATATATATATATAAATAAATAAAATTTTATCAACAGCAGAGGCTGCTGATTTAGTGAAATACCACCGGGTACTGGACTATAATCTGTCAGAAGCTATAATCATATTTCTTTGTGGTTCTGATGGTGTAACTGAACCCATCGTTTTTATGATGGTGTGTGTGTGTGGGGGGGGTGGGGGGTGGATAACAGATTTGTAGGTTTTAATTCCTCTTCGGCTCGTCTGAAAGAAACAAAGAAAAATCCCTCGTCGCTTTCATCATCGATGACAGAACAAAGACGTTTACACACAAATACAATTTAATTTAAACTTCACTAATAATAATAATCTGTCTTTTTAAAGACTTAATACAAAAGCTGTTGTCTTCTGTCCCCGTATCGAGCTGAACCAGATTGTCCTCGGACTTCAGAGGGAAAACGATGTGAAATCAGACGTGAGATCCGTTTCCCGTGGTTTTCTTGTATTGATGAAGCCGAGCGACGGGGGAATCGAACCTGTTGAGTGAAATGTCCCGTTTCAGACGTGTCTTCTGTCCTCGACCCTCAGAACCATTCAGTGTTTCCTGAATTCAGACTCAAGCTTTTCCCCTTTTTTTTTATATCATATTCTGACGGCGTCGTTCATTTTATGTCCGATTATCTTCCAGCCGCCACAGAAACAATTCGACCCTCAGCTGAAAGTGTAAATAATTAATGTAAATAATTTATTAAGCGAATGTACCAGATGTTTCCTGGTTCTTGCTCCTCACTGAGGATTTACGTCTTTAGTTTTTGTAGCTTTATATCATTTTGAATTTAATATTTTGGGGGTTTTGGTACAAATGAGCCATTTTAAGATTTCACCCTGGATTCTGGAGAAAGAATTAGTTAAATCGAGGGAAAGATGATGGTTAAAAAACAGTTGGTTGTTGTTCTGTTCTTCTTAACTCTGACCTGGTTTGTTTTTAAAAGAAGAAAAACGTGAGCATGAAAAGACGGAGAAGGAACGATGATGATTTTCAGTTTTAATGTGACGAGGACGTCGCACTGAAGGGAATGAAGTTGTCCTTAAGGAGTCAGCGAACTTTGAAGGACACTTAGAAGGGGACACGTCTGGAATGGGACGAGCTGCGGACGAACGAGAGGTGACTTTTCCTTTGAGATGTGAACGAGGAGCAGGGGGTGTTTAAAGGGATAAATATTCAGAATGGATCGTAGCCAGGAGCCTATTCGAAGGTTTTTACGATGTTGGAGGAAGGAGGACGTTGAAGGACGAAGTGGAACAGAGCCAGGAGCTTCCTGACGTACGAGGTCTGTGGGGGTGGTGGGAGGGGGGGGTTCAGCAGCTGCTAGATTAAAGACGAAACTGTTCTTTGTAGTTTTTCCATCTTTTTTAATTTCATCATATTGTTGATCTGTTCTCATCCAGTCGCTCCGGTGTACAAACCAACTGACTCTTAACGTCATCGCTCTGTATCATAGTAAATAAAAATGATTTTCAGAAATGAAAAACTCTAAAACAAGTTTCTTTTTCTTTTCTCTCCATAATGTTTCCAAATAAAAAAATCTTCTTTTCCAAAACTGCTCCGAGTCTCATTTTCTTCCTTTTAATTTTACTTTAACTGAAATGTTCCTGTGAGATGATGACGTCGTCGTCTGTTGGATTAATGAATCATTTCTACACGTCAAGAAACTTTGACAGGAAATAAGATCTGTAGTAAAATATATAAAAGTTTTAGTTGCAGCAGTCAGGTGGAGAGAGTTTATATATTTTGCTTAATTTCACACAATGATTTCTCTATGGTGTTAGAGTAACTTTTATGATAGAGTAACTAACTTTATTTAACACTAGGGAGAAAACAAAATTACATGATATATAAAATGGATCCAGAGTTAATTGAGAAAGCAACATAAGACAATATAAGAAATTTAATAGAGAAGGGATTGAAGATGAGTTTAATAAAGTTTTCAAACAAGAAAAGAAGCAGTGAAGTGTAAGAACTTGATTTAATACAAATGATTTTACACCTGAGCAAAAGTATCACAAATATGTAAAAGTACTAAGTCAACAGATGAGTTAAATTATTTTATTATTCTTTATCATGTGTGAGTCACATGTTTATTAGAAGCACAACATAATAAAAACAAAACAATGTAAGGTTTGATTCAACAGAACGACCCCTTCAGGTTTTATTATGATATATTCTCAAATCTTTATTATTTATATGGATTTTAATGTTGATAAATGTAGTTAATTTTAAATAGTTAATAAACAGTTAAATAAAACGCTCATTGTGTTTATACATAATCTGAAGTAATTAGTTACTTTAGTGGACTGAACATAAACATGATTCTCTGAGTGAAATGTGACGTTTAAAGTAAATCATCAGAATCTTACTTGTACTGTACTTGAGTAAATGTACTTAGTTACTCCAGACTAAAGTAATCATCATCTGCTGAATCCTGCAGCTGCTCAGCTGGTGAGAAGGTGAAGGGCGCCACCTAGTGCTTAATGGAGGAAACAGCTGGAGGAATGAATATCTTCATATTATGATTATTAGAGTGTTCCCCCCTTTTTTCACATTTTTGTTTTGGACTAATTATCCGAGCACATATATATATATATATATATATATATATATATATATATATATATATATATATATATATATATAGAACCTCTGTTATCCTCTGTTTTAAAAACTTAGATTGTGATTACTGAATTTGTTTTATTGCCCAGCTCCAGTTTGTACGATTATAAGTGTGAGACTGCTATAATAATAATAATAATAATAATAATAATAATAATAATAAACAAAGTAACACGTGTCTCACAATATAAAAGTGTAAAGTGAGACAGACAAAGTAACAAGTAGGAATTTAATGTCATTAAATAAAATGAGGGGGGGGGGGCCGGGAGAAACGGCTCCGAACCACGGCCGCTAATCACGCATTACAGTCCACGCCATCACGTGCAGCGTGTCAGTGTCACTGCGCACAGACTGATCTGTTCAGGTCAAAAACAGAAACTCTTGTTTCGCTTCAGATCGTATAAATCTCTCATCTTTGCAACATCGAAGACATCAAAGGAATCTATGACCACCCCCCACTGTGACGTCATACAGATGCGACAACCTCGTGTTTTGATGGCGCGTAATCAAACGCCACCTAGTTTGAATCTCCATGTTGTTGAGATGACGTCATTTAAAGTTGCTATATCGAACATGTAACGTCAAAAATTGGCGACTTCCTGTTGCGTTTTTCCATAACGCTCCACCATAACGCCTTTTTTGTGCAACTGATATGATATATATACCAGTTGCACAAAAAAGCCGTACTGTTGTTGTACTGTTCCTAGAAAAAAAAAAAAACCGTTTATTTTGATAATTGAATTCAAAAAGTGAAACTCATATTATATAGATTCATTACACACAGAGTGAAATATTTCAAGCGTTTATTTATTTTAATTTTGATGATTATGGCTTACAGCTAATGAAAACCACAGGGGGACAGAGAGGAGGCACAGGGGACAGAGAGGAGGCACAGGGGCAGAGAGAGGCACAGGGGACAGAGAGGAGGCACAGGGGACAGAGAGGAGGCACAGGGGACAGAGAGGAGGCACAGGGGACAGAGAGGAGGCACAGTGGGACAGAGAGGAGGCACAGGGGACAGAGAGGAGGCACAGGGGGACAGAGAGGAGGCACAGGGGACAGAGAGGAGGCACAGGGGACAGAGAGGAGGCACAGGGGACAGAGAGGAGGCCCAGGTGGACAGAGAGGAGGCACAGGGGGACAGAGAGGAGGCACAGGGGACAGAGAGGAGGCACAGGGGGCGGAGAGGAGGCACAGTGGACAGAGAGGAGGCACAGGGGACAGAGAGGAGGCACAGGGACAGAGAGGAGGCACAGTGGACAGAGAGGAGGCACAGGGGGACAGAGAGGAGGCACAGGGGACAGAGAGGAGGCACAGGGGACAGAGAGGAGGCACAGTGGACAGAGAGGAGGCACAGGGGGACAGAGAGGAGGCACAGGGGACAGAGAGGAGGCACAGTGGACAGAGAGGAGGCACAGGGGACAGAGAGGAGGCACAGGGGGACAGAGAGGAGGCAAGAGGACAGAGAGGAGGCACAGGGGACAGATAGGAGGCACAGTGGACAGAGAGGAGGCACAGGGGACAGAGAGGAGGCACAGGGGAGGAGAGGAGGCACAGGGGACAGAGAGGAGGCACAGGGGACGAGAGGAGGCACAGTGGACAGAGAGGAGGCACAGGGGACAGAGAGGAGGCACAGGGGGCGGAGAGGAGGCACAGTGGACAGAGAGGAGGCACAGGGGACGGAGAGGGAGGCACAGTGGACAGAGAGGAGGCACAGGGGACAGAGAGGAGGCACAGGGGACAGAGAGGAGACACAGGGACAGAGAGGAGGCACAGGGGACAGAGAGGAGGCACAGGGGGCAGAGAGGAGGCACAGGGGACAGAGAGGAGGCAAAGGGGACAGAGAGGAGACAGGGACAGAGAGGAGGCACAGTGGACAGAGAGGAGGCACAGGGGACAGAGAGGAGGCAAAGGGGGACAGAGAGGAGGCACAGGGGACAGAGAGGAGGCACAGTGGACAGAGAGGAGGCAAAGGGGGACAGAGAGGAGACACAGGGACAGAGAGGAGGCACAGGGGAACGAGAGGAGGCAAAGGGGACAGAGAGGAGGCACAGGGGACAGAGAGGAGGCACAGTGGACAGAGAGGAGGCACAGGGGACGGAGAGGAGGCACAGGGGACAGAGAGGAGGCAAAGGGGACAGAGAGGAGGCACAGGGGACAGAGAGGAGGCACAGGGGACAGAGAGGAGGCAAAGGGGACAGAGAGGAGGCACAGGGGACAGAGAGGAGGCACAGGGGACAGAGAGGAGGCAAAGGGGGACAGAGAGGAGGCACAGGGGACAGAGAGGAGGCACAGGGGACAGAGAGGAGGCACAGGGGACAGAGAGGAGGCACAGGGACAGAGAGGAGGCACAGGGGACAGAGAGGAGGCACAGGGGACAGAGAGGAGGCACAGTCTCTTTTTCTTCCTTTTAATTTTACTTTAACTGAAATGTTCCTGTGAGATGATGACGTCGTCGTCTGTTGGATTAATGAATCATTTCTACACGTCAAGAAACTTTGACAGGAAATAAGATCTGTAGTAAAATATATAAAAGTTTTAGTTGCAGCAGTCAGGTGGAGAGAGTTTATATATTTTTGCTTAATTTCACACAATGATTTGTCTATGGTGTTAGAGTAACTTTATGATAGAGTAACTAACTTTATTTAACACTAGGAGAAAACAAAATTACATGATCTATAAAATGGATCCAGAGTTAATTGAAAAGCAACATAAGACAATATAAGAAATTTAATAGAGAAGGGATTGAAGATGAGTTTAATAAAGTTTTCAAATAAGAAAAGAGAAGCAGTGAAGTGTAAGAACTTGATTTAATACAAATGATTTTACACCTGAGCAAAAGTATCACAAATATGTAAAAGTACTAAGTCAACAGATGAGTTAAATTATTTTATTATTCTTTATCATGTGTGAGTCACATGTTTATTAGAAGCACAACATAATAAAAACAAAACAATGTAAGGTTTGATTCAACAGAACGACCCCTTCAGGTTTTATTATGATATATTCTCAAATCTTTATTATTTATATGGATTTTAATGTTGATAAATGTAGTTAATTTTAAATAGTTAATAAACAGTTAAATAAAACGCTCATTGTGTTTATACATAATCTGAAGTAATTAGTTACTTTAGTGGACTGAACATAAACATGATTCTCTGAGTGAAATGTGACGTTTAAAGTAAATCATCAGAATCTTACTTGTACTGTACTTGAGTAAATGTACTTAGTTACTCCAGACTAAAGTAATCATCATCTGCTGAATCCTGCAGCTGCTCAGCTGGTGAGAAGGTGAAGGGCGCCACCTAGTGCTTAATGGAGGAAACAGCTGGAGGAATGAATATCTTCATATTATGATTATTAGAGTGTTCCCCCCTTTTTTCACATTTTTGTTTTGGACTAATTATCCGAGCACATATATATATATATATATATATATATATATATATATATATAGAACCTCTGTTATCCTCTGTTTTAAAAACTTAGATTGTGATTACTGAATTTGTTTTATTGCCCAGCTCCAGTTTGTACGATTATAAGTGTGAGACTGCTATAATAATAATAATAATAATAATAATAATAATAATAAACCAAAGTAACACGTGTCTCACAATATAAAAGTGTAAAGTGAGACAGACAAAGTAACAAGTAGGAATTTAATGTCATTAAATAAAATGAGGGGGGGCCGGGAGAAACGGCTCCGAACCACGGCCGCTAATCACGCATTACAGTCCACGCCATCACGTGCAGCGTGTCAGTGTCACTGCGCACAGACTGATCTGTTCAGGTCAAAAACAGAAACTCTTGTTTCGCTTCAGATCGTATAAATCTCTCATCTTTGCAACATCGAAGACATCAAAGGAATCTATGACCACCCCCCACTGTGACGTCATACAGATGCGACAACCTCGTGTTTTGATGGCGCGTAATCAAACGCCACCTAGTTTGAATCTCCATGTTGTTGAGATGACGTCATTTAAAGTTGATCGAACATGTAACGTCAAAAATTGGCGACTTCCTGTTGCGTTTTTCCATAACGCTCCGCCATAACGCCTTTTTTGTGCAACTGGTATATATGAATATATATATACCAGTTGCACAAAAAAGCCGTACTGTTGTTGTACTGTTCCTAGAAAAAAAAAAAAACCGTTTATTTTGATAATTGAATTCAAAAAGTGAAACTCATATTATATAGATTCATTACACACAGAGTGAAATATTTCAAGCGTTTATTTATTACAATTTTGATGATTATGGCTTACAGCTAATGAAAACCCAAAATTCAGTATCTCAGAAAATTTGAATATTGTGAAAAAGTTAAATATTGTAGAATCACGATGTCCCACTCGAATCAGATAATTAACTCAAAACACCTGCAAAGGTTTCCTGAGCCTTTAAGTGGTCTCTACGGCCGGGTCAGTCGGACACACAGTCATGGGGAAGACTGCTGACTTGACAGTTGTCCAGAAGACAGTCCCTGACACCGTCCACAAGGAGGGTAAGCCACGCAAGGTCACTGCTAAAGACGCTGGCTGTTCACACAGTCCTGCATCCAAGCATATTCATAGAAAGTTGAGTGGAAGGAAAAAGTGTGGTAGAAGAAGGTGCACAAGCCACAGGGATAAGCGCAGCCCTGAGAGGATTGTGAAACCAGACCCAACCATGCAGACGAGCTGAAGGCCGCCATCAAAGCCACCTGGGCTTCCACAACACCTCAGCAGGGCCACAGGCTGATCGCCTCCGTGCCGCAACGCATTGATGCAGTGATTCATGCAAAAGGAGCCCCGACCAAGTATTGAGTGCATATATATATATATATATATGAACATACTTTTCAGTAGGCTGACATTTCTGTATTAAAAATCCTTTGTTTTATTGGTCTTATGTAATATTCAAATTTTCAAATTTTCTGAGATACAGAATTTGGGGTTTTCATTAGCTGTAAGCCATAATCATCAAAATTAAAAGAAATAAACGCTTGAAATATTTCACTCTGTGTGCAATGAATCTATATAATATGAGTTTCACTTTTTGAATTGAATTATCAAAATAAATGAAGTTTTCCATGATGTTCTAATTTATTGAGATGCACCTGTAAGGCACAAGCGTGTGCAACACCAGAAACACGGAAAAGCACCTCTTCTCCCTCGATGGCTATTCCCGTTCGATTGTTGAGACCTTCATCCTTGGCTTTGCTGTCCACAAAGACGTTCAGTACAAACATACTCAGGGCCTCTTGGACAGCTGCAGCATCGTCATTGTCGTAAATCTGTCAAATATACCAGAAGGACTAAAACAGGGTATCTGCAGGTATCAGTAAAAAAAAAAAGACTTTAATGTTTTAACACCTTTTTAATAGCACTTTAATTTTGAAGGGATAGTTCACAGAAAAAGTAAAAGGCTAAAAACATGGTGTAAATGACGCCGTTTCGAGTCGAATATGAAAGTCGGGGCTGGCGGACACTTGGATGACACCTCACGAGCAGTATGGAGGCATGTTGTGTTTTTTCTATTGTTTTATTATGTCACGGAGGTCACAATTGACTTCAATGTATTGGATTGGCTGCAACACAGTTTACCCCTGAGACTCCTGAAGTGTATTGTGGACTCAAACACGGACTGGATTGTCAAGACGGTTACCGATGAAGTTAGTCATACATTTAGTCAGGAGACTATGCACACAGTGGGTTGTAAATGTAAACAGTGATTTCTTTCCAGAGGTAAATCAGATAAAACATACTGCTAATTTCAACAATATATGACAACAGAGGCTTTTTCACTTATTGTCTGCCCCATGAGCTAACTGGAGGAATTTAACTTCTGCCCCACTTTTCCATTACAATTATCTAAGTTTTTGTACATACCTTAATCCAGTGTACTTTAAAAGATGGAAGGAATTATCTGGTGAGGAAACAGTGTCATAGTTAGTAGCTGACTAATGCAAGAAAGCAAACCACATCAGATAACTATTCTTTTAAATAACATCTGCCCAACTTACTTTACTATAATTAACCTAGTGTTTGTACATACTTAAATCCAGTAAGACCCCATGCAATGTTTCCCATAGGATTTACTCCAAGGTTCGTACCTTTTCTAAAGTCAAATACAAGAACTTTTCAAGGATTTCCAAGGTGCAGTTTCACATTTCTCCAGCACCTTACAGCTGTAGTACATTACATATGAAGACACATTCACTCAAAATGATTATTTCTCTTCTTCATCGCAGTAAATCCAATATTATTGAGGTATAAACAACCAAAATTATGTTTCATGACAAAGATCTACGTAAGGGAGACAAATTGAACGAAAACATAACAAAGTTTCATGTTTTAAAATGTGTCACCTGTCTGTAAGTGGACTTGGCACCTAGAGCTTCAATGATTAATCAGTTAATAGATTAGTTTTACACAATTATAACAATTGCCAAGTATTTTGATTATTCATTAATCATTTTGAATCTTTTTTTAAGAAAAGAAATACTCAGATCTCAATTGTGAATGTTTTATGATTTCTGTACTCCACTATGAAAGTAAAGACATTTTAGGACATCACCTTGGGCATTGGGAAACACTCAACAACATTTCCCACAATTTTATGGATTGATTAATCATAAAATTGGTATCCTATACAGCCTTGCTGAGTCAATAATAGAGTCGTTTTATTTCATTAAAAAGTATTTGACTATTTAAATGAACACAATCGTAATTTCAAGCATTTTCAAGGATTCAGCGCTTCACTTTTCCCCCAGTTCACTCTGGCAGCTGACACGGTTTTAAAATCACTGACAATTTTTCCGAGTTCTTGGATATCCTTCTGGTTTTTTACAAAGACGATGATGTCGTCTGCATATGCTGATAAAATGTGGCTCTTTTTATAATCATTTAAAATCAACCCCTCAATGTTCGCTCTTATCTTATTTAGCATTGGTTCAATAGAAAGTGCGTATAACATCCCTGAGAGCGAGCAGCCCGGTCTCACCCCCCTGTGCACTTTAAAAGGTGCACTCAGGCCTCCATTAATCTTCAGTACACTCTCAATGTCCTGATACAAAACCTTGATCATAGCTATGAGACATGGGCTAGGCCGAACCTCTCCAGAGTCTTCCAGAGGTAAAGGTGCTCAACCCGGTCAAAAGCCTTTTCCTGGTCTAGAGAAATGAGACCAGTTTCTATGCCTAATGAACTAGAGAAGTCCACAATATCTCGAATTAAGGACACATTGTCCAGGATAGACCTACCAGGCACACAGTAGGTCTGGTCTTGGTGAATCACTTCCTCCATCACCTCTCTCAAACGGTTTGCCAGCGCTTTGGAAAGGATCTTGTAATCCGTGCATAAGAGGGACACAGGACGCCAGTTTTTGATCTCCTGAAGATCTCCTTTTTTTCAGGAGAGTTATTACCGCCCTCCTGCAGCTTATCGGCAGCACCAAGTCTCTAAAACTCTCGTTAAAAACAGATAAAAGATCTTCCCCCATCTCGTTCCAGAACTCTTTAAAAAACTCTACCGGAATCCCGTCGATGCCCGGGGCCTTTCCCCCCTCCATGCTCTGCAGGGCCGTGTAGAGTTCTTGCATCGACAGGGGGCCATCCAACCCAGTGTTCACGTCTTCAGGGACTTTGGGCAGCTCTCCACAGAAAGATTCATATATGGCAATGTTCTCGGTGTATTCACTTCTGTACAGATCATTATAAAAACTCACGGCTCTCCTCCGGATCTCCTTGCTGTCACTGAGTTCCTCTCCTTCAGGAGATCGCAGCGTGTGGATGAGTCGGCCTTGTCCGTTCTTCTTCTCCAGTCCAAAGAAGAATTTCGATGGTGCATCTGTAGCAGGTATTAAAATTAATATTGCATTCCACCAAAAATCCCTCAGTTTTTGTTAATTATTGCTGTTTATTGTATTGGGTGTTTTACATGGGTTTGGCGCCCTCTATTGGTCGTGGGCGAACATTGTGTTTATTTTCCCGGCTCTCGCCAGAATGCACTGGAGCTGGCCGAGAGCGGCATGTACTGAAGACAAATGACCAATGCTGTTTCTTTTCTTCTGCTGAAACTCTGAACAGCAATAAAAGTTCTGTTCCGAAAATCAAGTCCCGGTCTTCGACTTCATAAACTGATACACAACGCAGAGCATACGACACAAAGGACAGACCGGTTACATTGGTGCCGTGACCGGATCCATCGTGGATCAACACCAGCTTGGTCACCGGAGGTTGCTGAATGCCATCCCAAGGTTTTTTTTTCTTAAGTTTGCACTGAAGTGACGTCACATTGGGATTCTGTTTTATTTTTGTATTTCACTTGAAAAAAAAAAAATTATTTGTTGCCCATTGTATTTTCTTTTTCTTTTCATTGCCTAATGTGAAAGAACATTCTCAGTTTTTTTTTTGTTTTTTTTTGGCACTCGCCTAAGTGTTTAATCAGAAGAAAATGACATACAATGTGGGAAGGGGAGAATATGTTCCTACTGGTGATTCTGGTCTTACTTCTGGGAGGGGAAGACTTTTAAGTGAGCTGTGTAATACTCCAGTTAGAGTTCCAGGCAATGTGGGCTCACCAGCCTTTAGCTCCACCAGATTATCTAATAGTCTATTCCCTACCAATAGACCCGCTGAAATGCCTTCAGCAATTCCAGACATTAGTGACCCAGCTTTAAATCATCTCATCACACACATCGCCCAGCAAGTGGGACAGACTCTATCAGCTCAGTTAAAGGGGGAGGTTAAAGCAGATGAGGGCGCACAAGTTCAGAACTCAGGTGCAGGCCAGACACTCACTGACTCAGCTCTTAACCTGACTGGTGTGAAGTTAGTCATGCAGTCCGATGTGAGAGAGCCTCCTGTTTTTAGAGGAGATGGTTCAGACAAGCATTCTGTAAATGAGTGGGAGGAGCTTATGGACACATATTTGAGAAAGAGGGGTGTACGACTTGAGGCGCAGTATGAAGAGATTTTATCCAAGCTAATGGGTAAAGCTAAAGACGTAGTGAAGATAACCCTACGTAGCAACCCATCATTGAAACCCCATGAGGACCCAAAAGTGATAACGAATATACTGAAACAACATTTCGGTGATGCAACATGTTCAAGTATGCCTCTTGCTGACTTCTATAGCACAGTGCCTGTAACAGGAGAGAACCCAGTTGAATATTGGATCCGCCTTAACAAGGCTGTTGACGCAGCTGAGGAAGGCTTGAGTAGACAAGGACGACACATTGATGATCCCAGTCGAGAGGTGACCATGATGTTTGTAAAGTATTGTCCAGATCCCTCTCTTGCTGCAGTGTTAAAGTTCAAAGCACCAGACAAGTGGACTGCTAGTGAAATACAGGAGCAGGTTGATCGTTATCAAATTGAACTGAAGGAAAAGTTATTTACCGAGCCAAGTTGCCCTACGCCAGCTAGAAATGTGACAGCTCATGTTCAAACAACTGCAGTCGATGTGTCAGCTTCAGCCAGCTGCGCAGTGTCGCCTCCTGTCCAGTTGGAAGTGAGTGCCACACCTAACCCTCAGATTGATGACAATTGCATTAAGACTCTCATTGGCCTCCTCGACCGTACACTTGCTCAAAATAATCAGGCAGCAGTTAGACAGCGCTCACCTGACCAGTTACAAAAGAAATTCTGCAGGGTTTGCAAGTCTGTTGAGCACTCCACTCTTGCTCACTGTAGACACGAGCGTTTGTGTTTGTCTTGTTTCAAGCCTGGCCACATTAAGAGGAACTGTCCGAATAACAATTTCAGACAGGAGCATCAGGTCACAAACTCACCTCGAGAGCAGCAGTCTTTAAACTAATTGACTCACATTTGGGGAGGGGATGTGTGGGTGACAGTAAACAAACCCTCAAAAGTGACAATGGACTTGAACAGTGTTTTGTGAAGGCGTGCAGTACAGCACCAGTTGGTGTGAAAGTGATAGCTCAGAACACACAAAGAGTTGAACCATACGATGAACTGTTCTATGCTCCAGTCAGTGTAAATAATAAATTCCAGATGAGAGGAATGCTAGACTCGGGTTCCATGGCCTGTACATTCAGTGAGGAAGCAGAGAAAAAGATGCTCAAAGAAAACATATTGTCAGAACCTAAACAAATGGACGAAGAAGTGGTTTTAGTAGGGTGTGGAGGAAAACTCACGAAACCAAAATGTATGTACGAGGTTGAGCTGAAAGTGTATGGGGAGAGTTGCACTGTTCCAGCTCTTGTGGTACCAGGTCAGCGAGACGACCTTATCATTGGCACAAATGTGATAAAGTTCCTTATGCACCAGTTGAAAAACAGTGATGATTATTGGCGGCTCATCACCAATGACAGTCTCTCATCATCTCCTGAGTGTGAGCAGTTCTTGGACCTCATGGCAAACACATCCCGTTGGAGGGGTGAGGAGCTGCCAAACAAGATTGGCACAGTCAAGCTCAAGCAGTCTGTCATTCTTCTAGCGAGGCAAGAACACCTTGTTTGGGGCAAGCTACCTAAAGATACACCTATGTCACCAGGAAGTACTGTTATTGTTGAACCCACTTCATCCAAATCAATGCCGCGAAACATCATGGTTGGCCGCGTTGTGACACCGCTGTGGGGTGACAGGTGGGTCCCCATGAAGGTCACCAATCTGTCTGATAGACCCATTAGGCTAAGAAGAAACTGTAAGCTTGCCGATGTGTCCCCCTGCTTGGCTGTTGAGGATTTTGAGGTCTTCCAAGGCTCTAGCAAGGTTGAGAAAACTGCCCCTGAAGAACACTCCACTTCCACCAATCTTTCAGACCTTGAACAGAGACTGCGAGATGTCGGTCTTAGCAACTTTGACATAAAATCATGTCATACTGACCACAAGGGGAAAGAAAAGTTAGTTCAGTTACTTGAGCGCTACAATGACGTCTTCTCAAAGCATGCATTGGACTGTGGTGAGACAAAGGGCTTTGTCCATCGGATCCGACTTACCGATGATCGTCCGTTTCGCCTTCCTTATCAGACAGGTTCTGACAGAAATGGAAGAGCAGGGGATCATACGGAAATCTGTGAGTGATTATGCCTCACCATTGGTGCTGGTATGGAAGAAAGATGGAAGTTTGAGGATCTGCACCGATTTCCGTTGGCTGAATGCGAGAACATTAAAGGATGCCCACCCGCTCCCACATCAATCAGATTGTTTGGCTGCTTTGGGAGGAAACACCTTTTTCAGCACAATGGATTTGACATCTGGCTTTTATAACATCCCAATGGCTGAAGAGGACAAGAAATACACAGCTTTCACTACGCCACTAGGCCTACACGAGTATAACAGGATGCCGCAGGGACTGTGCAATAGTCCTGCGTCATTCATGCGCATGATGCTGAGTATATTCGGTGATCTCAACTTCAGCAGCCTTTTATGCTACTTGGATGACCTGCTCGTTTTTGCACCAACTGAGGGGGAGACTTTACAGAGACTGGAGATTGTCTTCCAACGACTGCGAGACCACAACCTCAAGTTAAGTCCTAAAAAGTGCCACTTGATGCAAGCATCTGTCAAGTTTTGGGCCATATCATAGATGGCAGTGGGGTGGCTGTGGATCCGGCAAAGGTCGAAGTCATATCTAAGATGTCCAAAGCTGATCTCATGGAAGATGATGGTGTACACCTTCAGTGCGGAGGATCAGATCCTTTTGGGGATGGTATTTTATTACCAGCATTATATCCCAAATTGCTCTTCCATCGCTAAACCACTCTTTGCTCTCACTGCTGGACAGAAGAGAAGAGGAAAAGCGAAAGTAAAGGAAAATGCGGGGACATACAGGAAACTTAAACACGATGACTGGACTCCAGAATGTGACATTGCTTTAGTCAGTCTGAAGGAGAATCTATTGAACTGCGTGGTTCTTGCCCACCCTGATTTCTCACGCCCACTGATTCTGTCAATCGATGCTTCCTTGGACAGGCTTGGTGCAGTATTGTCACAAATACCAGTTGGTGAAAGTAAACCACGACCCATAGCTTTAGCAAGGAGACCCTGAGCAGTTCCCAAAGAGGTATCCAGCTCACAGACTAGAGTTTTGGCGCTTAAGTGGAGTGTGTGTGAAAAGTTCAGCCATTGGCTAAAGGCACTTCTTTCATGGTGTGGACAGACAATAATCCACTCACATACATAATGACCAAACCCAAACTTGATGCCTGCGAACAGCGCTGGGTTGCCAAGCTCGCTCCATACACATTCAATCTAAAGCACATTGCAGGAACCAAGAACATAGTGGCTGATGCCCTTAGCCGGGATCCGTTCGCTAGGACAGTTGGTCAGAGGCTTATCACAGAGTGTTATGACAGTCTACTTACCGAATCTGATGAAGTTGGGGAAGATGGGGTTCAAGATGCCTTTCGTCTAAAGGTACAGTGTTTCCAGACAAAGAGATCCACACCAGGGTATGCAAATCAGTCTCATCCTCTCCCACTCTCATGTAACAGAGTTGTGAAAGCACTTATTGATGCTCATGACCAATGGGATGCTGCCACAGAGTGTAGAGCAGCTCAGTTAGTCCAATCTGTTCAGCACCTCGTACCACCAGGACACGACCTGTTACCTACCTTCTCCCTGGAGGAGCTCCAACAAAGCCAAGAGCTGGACCCTAGCATCTCAAA
>NC_061492.1:1440536-1493398 GCF_022539355.2 Hippoglossus stenolepis
ACCAGGAATATCTATCTCGGCCAATCACGGGAACCGGTTGTAACATGCGGCCTCGTGATTGGCACAGCAGCGAGGGGGCGGGTCCTCCTGTTTGTGTCCAGGAGGCGTGGAGGACCAGGTCCAGGCTTGCCTCTGCTGTGAGACGAGCCTCCATTTATCCATTCGCAACTATATGTTGGATTTATGTTAATGTGTATTTAAAGACATTTAAATAAAAATTGGTTGGGGAAAAAAAATTAAATAAAAAAAAAAAAATTGTCTAATCAACCAAAAATGTCGCGACCCCTGCAGTACCTCCGCGGACCCCCTAGGGTCGCTATCTCCTGTTGAAGACCTCTGCTCATGTGTCGTAGAGTGGCCAGTGTGAGTCCATCAGCAACAACACGTTATTCCACCGAGTCAGCGGCTTCTCACTTGTCTGATGTTCATGGAGCCGAGGTTTGATTCTCCTTTACTGAGACTTCACAGTAAAATAAGAACTGAACAATGTGGACTTGAACCAGGAGACATGTTGTTTATGTTCCACATCAAGTCAAAGCTCAATCAAAACCACCACCACTTCCGCTGGTGACCCTTCACAATAAA
This sequence comes from Hippoglossus stenolepis, assembly GCF_022539355.2. Taxonomy (NCBI): domain Eukaryota; kingdom Metazoa; phylum Chordata; class Actinopteri; order Pleuronectiformes; family Pleuronectidae; genus Hippoglossus; species Hippoglossus stenolepis. The sequence continues at coordinate 1,441,122 of NC_061492.1, forward strand.
GGTCCCATACAGGGACACTGCTTATGATGACAGGAAACACAAGTTCAGTGACCAAACCTTCACAATAAGGCAACACACACACACACACACACACACACACACACACACACACACACACACACACACACACACACACACACAGGATTCTAAAAAAATAAATCTTTCTTTACGTCTAAATTTCCAGATCCTAAATTCTTCTCATCACAAAGAATGTTCAGATTTTGCTGAATCTCAAAGTCAATTTTCTAAATGAACATTTCTGTGATCAACACACAACTTTCCCAGCTTGGTGTGAATCTGAGCCTCTTTTAGTCCATATTGTTGGTTTGACAGTAAATGTACGTTACACATTCGAATGCCTCGTGTGGCAGGAGGTTGTTCTTGTGAAAGCAGCTCAGATAAAACTACTGCATGTTAACTGTCAACAGCCAAACAGACAGACAGTTCCATCAGGATATTTACATTCACAATCCGTCTGAGAGCAAATGCTCTAATTGCTCTTTTAAAGAAGCTTCTATTCACCACAGTTGATCCTGAACTGGTTGTTTTTACCCGGTGTCTCACAGATGTTGAGGTCTCCTGCGTTTTAGCGGAGAGCTGCATCTTACCCTGCAGTTTTCAGCCTGGTAAAGAACCAGTCATTCACTGGATGCAGGTGGAACCAGGAGAGACTCGTGTCCACTCCTACTACAGAGCCAGAGACCAGTTTGATCACCAGAGCGAGCGCTTCAGAGGCCGGACATCGCTGTTCACAGAGCAGATCTCCAGAGGAAACGCCTCGATCAGGCTGACGGGGCTGCAGCTCCAGGACCAGGGCAGATACGAGTGCTTCACCAGCATCATCACTGGAGTCCACAAGTATTCATTTATCAACCTGAGAGCAGATGGTAAAGAAACTCAGTGAAAACAGAACACAAATACTAGAAATGATATTTGTCTCTTCTTGCTGTTACCTTGTTTAACATGTGTACTGTTGGGTTGAGTTGAAGCTGATACTTAAGCATTGGACGTCTCGTTGCTTGCCGGCACCATTACCTCTTTGAAACATGGTGAGTCACTAAAGTGCAATGAATCCTGGGACAGGTTGGACGGGGACGGATCCACTCGTTGGAGCTCGGTCTTCAAATGCAGCCCCTGAATTGAGACACAGCTCATGTCAGCAGCTCCACATATTGGCTCATATATGACATGTTAAATAATGAGCACAATAAGTCAAATTAATGAAGAGCCCACAAGTGCACGAGGCAAAGATGATCAATGAGTTCTAAAGAGAAATGTTGTCTTGCAGCTCCGGTGCCACGTGGACATTGAGCAGGTGGAGAACAGCTTCACCTGCCGCTCAGAGGATCTACCCCGAGCCGCAGCTCACCTGGTCCACCAGGCCTCCGTCCACCGTGACCCTTCAGATCAAACCTCAGTGAAGGAGACGGAGCAGCAGCTCTATGAGATCAGCAGCACACTGACACTGTCAGACAGAGACACTGTTCTGATCTGCAGCCTCAGCACTCGCAGTGGCAGGAGGAGCGCGGTGTGGTATCAACCCAGTACGTTTCATCTGCTCTATGGAACTGAACCTTTGCTTGTTTCACCGTACTGCTGCATATTTATATCTGCTCCTACAGATAACTGACATCTGATGATAGAAAATGTTCAGAAAGTCTCATCAGAGCCTGAAACCACATTCTGAGAACGATGATATTATTTGATCCCTTTTCTTCTCAGCTCCCGTCCATGTGTCACCGAGTGGAACAACAACAATCCACTGCACTGCTCCAAACACCAAACCCCCGACACACCTGGTGTGGAAGTTCAACCACAGGCAGATCATTGTGGACCAGACCAGTCGACGGCCCCCAGGGTCTCAGAGCAGTGGAGGCAGCAGGTGGAGGATGTGTCAGCGTCAGGCAGCCTCACGCTGCACCACTTATCTTCAGATCACCAGGGAACGTTCACCTGTGAACTCAGTAGTGAAGAGGAGACGCATTTCATCAACAGCTACGTGACGATAGAGGAAGGTAAGATCCCATGAGACGAGAACTGATTGATGAAATCCTCAGAGCGACTGTCAGACCTTAGGCTAGTGCAGTGAGCCCTGGGTTCCTCCTGGTGGAGCAGATCCCCCAGGGCTCCGTCCTCCAGCTCATCAGGAGCATCATGTCCACATGTTGTCAGGAGAACATACAGGAGCGAGGAGGCCACACACACACACACTACACTTTACACTGAAGACACATCACTGCACTTTGTTGATGCTACAGTTCTACTCTCTGAATTACAGGTTTTCAGGTTCAGTTGCAGTAATTGTGGTCGGAGTACTCGTGTGTGTATTAGGAGCTGGAGCAGGATTCTTCTACTTTAGAAGACAAAGGGTAAATATTAATATTTACAATAATTCTGCTGTTCATTTATTATGTGTTGTTTCTTCTAATGATTATTTCTTTTGAACAAACCCAAAACAGACCATCCACAATCAGAGGCTACAGAGAGGAAACCTTCACAGTAAGTTTACTGTATATTCTGTACTGAGAGTTACAATATTCTGCTCTAAAGAATAACCCTGTTGTCATGGAGATGCTGTAAACTACTTTATTCTTGTCACGTTGCTCTAACAGCTTCATCTCAGCTGCATCAGCAGACACATCCTAAAGCATCAGTTTCTGAGAGTTCGTTCAAAAACCATATCGATATTAGAGTGAAAGAAAATCTGATACCGATATATCGGCCAATAAATTTATGAAAAAGATTTGAGTGATTCCTAAGATGTCGTTATCAAACCCTTACGGCAAAGAAATGTAACTGAGACTTGATATTTTACAGTTTAACCATGAACTGTATTATTAATAACACAAATACAAAGAACTTTAATTAAAAAATGTGTATTTATGTAAAATGTAACATCTATTAGTATCGTTCATTCTGTAAAATGAAAGTTTCTATATCAGCAAACATGAAGCAGATGTGTCTGTGAACGTCACACAACTGAACCAGGTTAAAGCTGAATTCCTGTTTCTGCACTGGAAAGAATGTACACATTAGTATTTTATATTTGGCACTGTTTTGTATTTGTACATATTTTTATGAAACTTTACTTCGACTGTTATGGCACATTTAATGTTTTATTAAAATGTATTTATGTAAATCTGTGTGGTATCTTTCTGTATTTGACACATTTAGGATTTTACTCATAAGGGGATGAAAAGCTTAAATACAGAACAGAGGAGGACTGCTCATGACTTTGGTGAACTTCTATCTTGTCCTCTAGCGCCACCTGCAGTTCCAAACTTCCATTTATCCACTGAAATCTCTAAATTAATCTATAAATGTCTTCTCCTCTGGCTCCACCGTGTGGTCACTGATGGTTCCAACACTTCCTGAGATCTTCTGTTGTTCCTCAGGGTCTTTAACTAAAATTGCAAAGAGGTCAGACATCAACCCTCCTCCCCTTCTGGGGTCCGGATAATTAGAGACGTACAATTTTGGGCTCTACTAAATCAGTTTAATTAACATTTTTTTGCACATGGCTGCTTTTGTAACAACACAAAATCAAACACAAACTGGCCAAAACACAATGCCTATGCTGGACAAACATGAAACACAGTGCAATAAACATTCTGTCTTGGAATTTGCATATCGTCTACATTCCTTTGAACCATAAAGATGTAACTTCCTCAAAGACAAACATGTAAAGTGCTTTAGGTTGAACTGAGCTGAGGATTGGGCTCAGGGCCGTTCTCAAACAGGTGTGTAAATGTTCATTAGTCGTTCTTGAACGGTATTTGGTCTTAATAATGTTAAGTGTTGAGAATGATGATTCGCATCTGTATGTGGAGCCAGACATCGTCAGGGTGTTCTGCCACTGTAGTGAGACCAGGGAAACTCTCTCAGGTACAGTCTGTAGCCAGGAGCTGGCAGCATCACTAACTCCACACTGCTCTTGCAGATCAACAAGCTCCATCTGTAGAGAGGCCATATCTACCCACTTGAAGGTCATTTTAGCCTCCTGTGAAAACGAGGTCACATTTTGACCAGAAAAGGATTCTGAATGAGAAGGACCTGTTCTCCCAGGCTGAAGTCATCAAAGCGACCACTGAAGATTCCAATCAGTTTTTGTATGAACATGAGAAGAAATATCTCTCTCACCTGAATTTGCTTCATTGCGGAAAATGTGTAAAGTTCTCTTGGAGATCCACTTTGAAAATCTCAACTTCCGCTGGAGAGACTGGACAGCTGCTACCAAATCACACAGAGTTGTTCCTGCCCTGCAGTTTTAGGTTGAGGTCATTTAGGTGTGAGGTTATGTCAACTAAGAAGGTCATAAAATCATTTTTTCTCTCATCTTCCAAAAACTGAGCAAACTGTCTGGCCTTATGATTCTTCTGTTGTTCCAGGAACGTTTTTATTTCATTTCTAACGGCCCAAACGCGTGCTAGAACTCTGCCTTTGCTCAACCATCTAACATTGCAGTGCAGCAGGAGGTCATTTGAATTTGCATCAACTTCCGTCCAGAGTTCTCGAAGGAGGCGATGTTTATGTGATGACGATGCCCTGAGGAAGTTGATAAGTTTCATCACAGTATTCATAACCTCTGCATCCTCTTCTGAAAGAGCTGAACAGACTGGTGGATGATGCAGTGATACGAGGAGAGGTCTGGGTTGTCCTCTCTCACTGGAGTTACTGCTCCTTTTTCTTTACCCATCATGGAGGGAGCTCCATCGGTGGTGACGGACACTACATCTTTCATACTGATACCTCTCTGTGTTCACATTTCTTTTATAGCTAAGTATATGTCTTCCCCTCTGCTGTGTGTTGTAAGTGCTGTGATGCCTAAAATGTCCTCACAGAAATCGTTCCTCTCTGCGTGGTAAAATCTGACTGATACCAAAAGCTGAGCAGTGTCACTAACATCAGTTGATTCATCAATCCAACCTATGCACGGTGCACTTTTAACAGCAGCAGTGAGCTGGGACTGAACATCCGCTCCTGGTAGTTCTGTGCGTCTCGTGGCTGTTGTGGCTGGGGGATTTGTTGAATTCTTTCTGTCAGTTCCTTCTTTTCCATCCAGAAGTGTCTCGGACACAGCACGACACTCTTTAACGATGCTCACATCTGTAAAGGGCTTTTTAATGTTGTCCCAAAACCCACTGTATTCTCAGCGAACACTCGTCTGTCCGCTGTTGTGCGTGGATCGCTCACACTGGGCTTTGGGCTCATTCATTCTGCGGGTCCTTACCTCGGACTGCTGCGGGTCCGAGTCTTCAAAGTGTCTGTGTCTGGTTTCATGATGGACTTTTAAATCGCCGCTTTTGACAACCGCACCAGACTCAGAGCCAATGAGACGCAGCGGTGTTGTTGAGCTCACTGCAGGAAGAACAAACACACACTCGTCTGTCCACTCTGCTCGGAAGACTCGGTTTTCAACGTCAACTTTCCTAACTTTTGATAACGCCTGTTAGGATTTTAATAATATAATTAGACACTATAGCCCTGAAAAGGATCGATTTTACACGCACCATGTTTGTACCTTAACAGAAAGAATTTATGTTTTGTTATGTGTTAGGACTGTAAACCGTGGCATACAATACACTGTACTTAAACTTGTTCTCATACATAAACCTTTATATATATTACAGTATTCCTTTAGCTTTATTCAACATCACACATACATGAATGCACTGTGCTCATTAAGACACTGTGACCTATGCCTTAGGAAGAATTCAAGCAGCTGCCCCAGCTTCTGAAGGGCAGATAGGAAAGGCGTTGTCTTGTCTGATGAATACGCATGCTGACACACACAGAACATACAGACGATAAAACAAAAACACAATGTTTCTCACTCCAATGAACAACAAACACTGTATCTACAAAACTCTTTAAATGCAGCCTCATGAAGCTCAGAACAAACCAACTGCAGCTTCTGCTCTGATCACTGATCAGCTGAGACCAGAGGAACTCGGGTTTTACTGTTTCCACTGTTCTTCTTCAAAGTCACTGACCGACTGCTGCACGTGAACGAGCTCTGACGTCACTGCGCGGCTCTCAGTGAGGAAGAGGTGTGAACAGCACAACAGTCATAACAGGAGAGGAGGAGGAGGCACAGGGGACAGAGAGGAGGAGCCGGGGACAGAGAGGAGGAGCCGGGGACAGAGAGGAGGAGCCGGGGACAGAGAGGAGGAGCCGGGAGGAGAGGAGGCACAGGGGAATTCCGCGCGGCCGGTGTAAAGAGGTGTAACCACAGACACAGACACAGACTCACACAGACTCCGTGTGAGTGGGCGTGTCTAAATGCATCAGCTGCTCCAGGAAAGCTGAAGTGTGTTCCTCAGGTTCTCATCAGCCTGATCTCTGAAACAGTTCCTGATGTGTTGAACTCGAGGTGAAGCTCCTCTTTATTTACACCGTGTTCACTCACTTCTCTCATCCACTGTTCGTTTGTCTTCGTGACTTCAGCTTCGGTTATTAGGAGTTCACCAGGTTTCAGGTCTGTTCTTCAGGAGCAGACACGGAGGAGCGGAGACCCGGTGGGTCGGTGAGTAAACTCTTGTTTTCTTAACGACAGGTTTTATCTCCACATGTGTTCACTGTGTGTTGTGCATGAACGAGTTCAATGAACACGTTCATTTTTATGAGAACGATGAACTGAACGCAACTTAATGACAAATCATGAATATGAACTGTGAACACGTTCATATTATCTGAGGTCTCGCTGAAACGTGACGGAGTGTTTTCCTTCTCCTGAGGAGAGACGCTGTGTAAATCACCATGTCGCTGCTCAGTGCACGGACAATGTCGTCAGCCTCATCCGCATCTAAGTTAAACCGGCATGTGGAGCTGAAGCATCCAGCTAGCCTAAGAAGTTATCTCCAAGTTATTGAAAGTCAAAAAAAGACCAAGACCCCTGCCAACAGCCCCAATGACCCAAACCACATTGTCTGCAGCCTTCAGGGGTATGAGTTCCCAGCAACAGGTAGACAAACTCGTGCAGGGTATGAATAAATAAACAGGCAAAATTAGCAATAATTAAAAAAAACATTTATTTTAGGAATTGATACATTGTAAATAATTGACTGTAGAATTAACAGTAAATACCTGGCAAAAAAGTTGCCAATAAAGTACTGTAAAATTACTGTAAAAAGAATTACAGTATATTACAGTATACGTTTTACAGTTTTTTGTTGTATATAAATTACAGCAATTTCTTGTTTGTTTTTTTTTTACAGAAAACCGCAATTACTTGTAATCTAGTTTACAACATTACCTTGTATTCTATTCCGATTACAGAAGTTACCTGGTAACTAAAGTTGCCAATAAATAGCTGTTAATACTTCACAATACAATATGATGTTGTACAATTGTTTTAGTTATTTTTTATTTTTTTACATTAGCAGTTTTGCAAATTATGCATACTGTGAGGTATTTTGAATGAGACCAGGCATAATGTTTATCCAAAATTCATCAACATTGCACTAAAGTCTTTTCACCTGTTAAATAAAAACGGAGCCAGAGCTGCAACAAAATAAAACTTTTATTGACACTCACAGTTTCACAACGTTTTAAGAACATGGTGTCCTTTTTTTCAGAAAAGCTCTTAAACGTAAATTATACATCTTTGGACACCGGCCACCCAGTGGAATTCACATTGACCAGAGTTTCAACATAGTCAAACATTATTAAAACTGACAACATACTGGGCTTAAAGGCCCAATCTGAAACCAGGACCTGAGGTAGAAATGTATTAAGAAGAAGGTCACATAATTTTTGGTATAATTTAACTTTTAGCTAACTAGCTAAAAAAGATGACCTTTTTTCAGTGTGTTTGGAAATCTTAATATATCAGCAAAATATGTAAATACTAATAAAATGTTAAGAGAAGAACAATGTCCAGTCACATAGTGAGGAGGAGAACAGTCCTCATGCTTTATGTTTGACTTACACTCAAAACCATTCAAAGTCCATTAATCTCTTGAGGAGAGAAGAGACGTGAGGACTGACAGAGTTGTTCTTGTTTTCACGCACCTTCCCACTTCTTTGGCCGACCAGCTTTGCCGTCTTGGTGCCTTTGGTTGGATTGATTCCAACGAAACATCTGAAATCACAAAATCACACGAAAAGAAACTTCATGAATACCTGCTAGAACAAAACAAAAAAACGTATTGCAGTGTATCAGCCGATTTGGCTCACAGATGATCAGTGATCTGCGGGAAAAAACAGCAGGGTTAGGGTTGGCAGGGAGATCCTCCTCTCTGATGAACTGCAGGTCAGATCTGGATGCCACTCCAATGCTTGGGACTGTAGTTTGTCTACAGTTTGTCTGATGTCCTCCCCCAGTACTGACATGTCAGTATATATCTGGGAGGGAGTGGTGAAATATAATCACTGATGTGCCATTCAGCTTGTACACATTAATGGACAATAATCAAGGAGATCTTCTTGCTTAACACACATGTAGTTTGAGCCCTGGACCACCTCTGTTAGACTGTGAATACCCAAATCAGCAAGTTCCACAGCCAACTGCCCCCCCCCACAATAAAGTAGACAAGATGAATGCCAAATGTCTCAATGTTCAAAACACGACTTAGCTACAATAATGGGAAACTGCACTGACTGACTGTTCAATTTAGGCCCAATCCCATTTCCTCCCCGCTAGCGCGCTAGCATGCTAGCTTTAGCGCGCTAGCGTTAGCATGCTAGTTTTAGCGCGATGTCACTGCGCTTAACTGCTCCTCTCATAACAAAGCATCCTGGTAGGGTTGCATACTAGCTTGTCAATTTCAAATGCCATTGATTCACTTTAAGTCATTCACTTTAGTAAGTTGTCACTTTAGTAACTGCAAACAATAGCATTGGTTCAATTAAGATCTCAACAATGTTATTACAATGACATCCCAACAAAGTTGAAGCCCATATTAATTTTGTAGGGAATTAACATTCAACTTACGTATTACGTAGTGGCTGGACACGGCTGTTGCTCCTCTGCTCTCATGTCAAGGTCGTCTTTCAAACCGCCTCGTGCAACGCCATCCATATCAACAGTATTTAACTGTAACATGCACCATCTACAGTCAGAATACAACTTGCCTGTAATTTTACAATGTGTTACTGTGGAAAAATGCTGTTACCTACTGTAATTATATTTGTCCCATGATGCATTGCGATATACAGGTAAACATCGTAAAATGACAGAACAAGAAGTTACTGTAAAATTTTACTGTAGAAACTACAGAAATTTGTTACAGTGTACTTATGAAGTACAGTTTAAGGCAAGGGGTAGTGATGGATAAAGGTTTCTTTAAAAAACAAGTTAAGTCTTTCATTCTCACTTTCCACCTTAAAACTATGAAATGAACTGAACTATGAACTAGTTCAGAATTTAAATGGTGAACTATGAACTTGAACTAGTTCATGAGGTGTGAACTTGCACAACACTGGTTCACTGTGTGTTTCTATGTGTTTGAGCGGAGAAGAGGAAACTGTCAGCATGATAACAGACAGTCTGTGGTCCTGGAGAACCGACCCCAAATACACTGGAGGAAGGTAGTTTAGAAAGCTCTGAAGGAAGTTTGGAGAAGGAGAGTAACACTTTACAAACAGTCACACTTTCAGTTTCCATCACACAATGTTCACAATGGGACTCAGAGTCTGAGTCTTCAGTCTGAACTCTGCAGAGATCGTAGCTGCAGAGTCTGAACCTCCGCTGCTCTGACTCGGTGTCATGAGTCAAACCAGCTGTTAACTCGTCTCTTCTTCCATTGATCCACATTCAGTTCTCACAGAATGAAAGAAAGATGTCTGGGTTCAAGTCTCTGGTTGTGTTGATCCTCAACATGTGGACTCTCACCACAGCAGGTACGTGAAGTCTGATCTTACTCAGAAATCCCAGGTTCTGTTTAAACCATAGTGCAGGGGTCTTCAACGTGTTTCAGGCCAAGGACCCCCGAACTGATAGAGATGGAGCAGGGACCCCCGACTATATATATTGTATAAAATTGTGTTTTATATTAAACTGGGCCTAGTGCCATGTATAAACATAGCTACCCTGTTATTGTGCATTCAATACTAAGAACCAGGAATATCTATCTCGGCCAATCACGGGGAACCGGTTGTAACATGCGGCCTCGTTTTGGCACAGCAGCGAGGGGGGGGGCGGGTCCTCCTGTTTGTGTCCAGGAGGCGTGGAGGGACAGGTCCAGGCTCGTCTCGTGCTGTGAGACGAGCCTCCATTTATCCATTCGCTACTATATGTTGGATTCATGTTAATGTGTATTTAAAGACATTTAAATAAAAATTGGTTGAGGGAAAAAAAATTAAAATAAATAAAAAATTGTCTAATCAACCAAAAATGTCGCGACCCCCCTGCAGTACCTCCATGCGACCCCCTAGGGTCGCTGACCCCTGTTGAAGACCTCTGCTCATGTGTCGAGTGGCCAGTGTGAGTCCATCAGCAACAACACGTTATTTCACCGAGTCACCGGCGTTTTCTCACTTGTCTGATGTTCATGGAGCCGAGGGTTTGATTCTCCTTTACTGAGACTTCACAGTAAAATAAGAACTGAACAATGTGGACTTGAACCAGGAGACATGTTGTTTATGTTCCACATCAAGTCAAAGCTCAATCAAAACCACCACCACTTCCGCTGGTGACCCTTCACAATAAAGGTCCCATACAGGTGCACTGCTTATGATGACAGGAAACACAAATTCAGTGACCAAACCTTCACAATAAGGCAACACACACACACACACACACACACACACACACACACACACACACACACACACACACACACACACACACACACAGGATTCTAAAAATAAATCTTTCTTTACGTCTAAATTTCCAGATCCTAAATTCTTCTCATCACAAAGAATGTTCAGATTTCGCTGAATCTCAAAGTCAATTTTCTAAATGAACATTTCTGTGATCAACACACAACTTTCCCAGCTTGGTGAATCTGAGCCTCTTTAGTCCATATTGTTGGTTTGACAGTAAATGTACGTTACACATTCGAATGCCTCGTGTGGCAGGAGGTTGTTCTTGTGAAAGCAGCTCAGATAAAACTACTGCATGTTAACTGTCAACAGCCAAACAGACAGACAGTTCCATCAGGATATTTACATTCACAATCCGTCTGAGAGCAAATGCTCTAATTGCTCTTTTAAAGAAGCTTCTATTCACCACAGTTGATCCTGAACTGGTTGTTTTTTTACCCGGTGTCTCACAGATGTTGAGGTCTCCTGCGTTTTAGCGGAGAGCTGCATCTTACCCTGCAGTTTTCAGCCTGGTAAAGAACCAGTCATTCACTGGATGCAGGTGGAACCAGGAGAGACTCGTGTCCACTCCTACTACAGTGCCAGAGACCAGTTTGATCACCAGAGCGAGCGCTTCAGAGGCCGGACATCGCTGTTCACAGAGCAGATCTCCAGAGGAAACGCCTCGATCAGGCTGACGGGGCTGCAGCTCCAGGACCAGGGCAGATACGAGTGCTTCACCAGCATCATCACTGGAGTCTACAAGGATTCATTCATCAACCTGAGAGCAGATGGTAAAGAAACTCAGTGAAAACAGAACACAAATACTAGAAATGATATTTGTCTCTTCTTGCTGTTACCTTGTTTAACATGTGTACTGTTGGGTTGAGTTGAAGCTGATACTTAAGCATTGGACGTCTCGCTGCTCGCCGGCACCATTACCTCTTTGAAACATGGTGAGTCACTAAAGTGCAATGAATCCTGGGACAGGTTGGACGGGGACGGATCCACTCGTTGGAGCTCGGTCTTCAAATGCAGCCCCTGAATTGAGACACAGCTCATGTCAGCAGCTCCACATATTGGCTCATATGTGACATGTTAAATAATAAGCACAATGTGTCAAATTAATGAAGAGCTCCACAGTGCACGAGGCAAAGATGATCAATGAGTTCTAAAAGAGAAATGTTGTCTTGCAGCTCCGGTGCGTCACGTGGACATTGAGCAGGTGGAGAACAGCTTCACCTGCCGCTCAGAGGGATCTACCCGAGCCGCAGCTCACCTGGTCCACCAGGCCTCCGTCCACCGTGACCCTTCAGATCCAAACCTCAGTGAAGGAGACGGAGCAGCAGCTCTATGAGATCAGCAGCACACTGACACTGTCAGACAGAGACACTGTTCTGATCTGCAGCCTCAGCACTCGCAGTGGCAGGAGGAGCGCGGTGTGGTATCAACCCAGTACGTTTCATCTGCTCTATGGAACTGAACCTTTGCTTGTTTCACCGTACTGCTGCATATTTATATCTGCTCCTACAGATAACTGACATCTGATGATAGAAAATGTTCAGAAAGTCTCATCAGAGCCTGAAACCACATTCTGAGAACGATGATATTATTTGATCCCTTTTCTTCTCAGCTCCCGTCCATGTGTCACCGAGTGGAACAACAACAATCAACTGCACTGCTCCAAACACCAAACCCCCGACACACCTGCTGTGGAAGTTCAACCACAGGCAGATCATTGTGGACCAGACCGGGGTCGACGGCCCCCCCAGGGTCTCAGAGCAGTGGAGGCAGCAGGTGGAGGATGTGTCAGCGTCAGGCAGCCTCACGCTGCACCTCTTATCTTCAGATCACCAGGGAACGTTCACCTGTGAACTCAGTAGTGAAGAGGAGACGCATTTCATCAACAGCTACGTGACGATAGAGGAAGGTAAGATCCCATGAGACGAGAACTGATTGATGAAATCCTCAGAGCGACTGTCAGACCTTAGGCTAGTGCAGTGAGCCCTGGGTTCCTCCTGGTGGAGCAGATCCCCCAGGGCTCCGTCCTCCAGCTCATCAGGAGCATCATGTCCACATGTTGTCAGGAGAACATACAGGAACGAGGACACACACACACACACTACACTTTACACTGAAGACACATCACTGCACTTTGTTGATGCTACAGTTCTACTCTCTGAATTACAGGTGTTTCAGGTTCAGTTGCAGGAATTGTGGTCGGAGTACTCGTGTGTGTATTAGGAGCTGGAGCAGGATTATGCTACTTTAGAAGACAAAGGGTAAATATTAATATTTACAATAATTCTGCTGTTCATTTATTATGTGTTGTTTCTTCTAATGATTATTTCTTTTGAACAAACCCAAAACGGACCATCCACAATCAGATGCTACAGATGAAACCTTCACTGTAAGTTTACTGTATATTCTGTACTGAGAGTTACAATATTCTGCTCTAAAGAATAACCCTGTTGTCATGGAGATGCTGTAAACTACTTTATTCTTGTCACGTTGCTCTAACAGCTTCATCTCAGCTGCATCAGCAGACACATCCTAAAGCATCAGTTTCTGAGAGTTCGTTCAAAAACCATATCGATATTAGAGTGAAAGAAAATCTGATAACGATATATCGGCCAATAAATTCATGAAAAAGATTTGAGTGATTCCTAAGATGTCGTTATCAAACCCTTACGGCAAAGAAATGTAACTGAGACTTGATATTTTACAGTTTAACCATGAACTGTATTATTAATAACACAAATACAAAGAACTTTAATTAAAAAATGTGTATTTATGTAAAATGTAACATCTATTAGTATCGTTCATTCTGTAAAATGAAAGTTTCTATATCAGCAAACATGAAGCAGATGTGTCTGTGAACGTCTCAGATAATTTCATCTGTTTTTTTCAGACATTTCCTGGAGGAGATGTTTGTCTCAGGTTTGTGGAGCAAAAGCAAAAGGACAAAGAAATGCATGATATGAAAAAAGAAGTTCAATGGATTCAATAAGATTAAGAGAGAAAGAAAATGTCCTGATGTTTGATAGTTTCACATCTTCTGCAGTTTGTGTTTATGACTAATGAAGAATAAAAATCCAGGAGATTAAGATTTCAGCAGCTCTGAATTTTCTTAATTTTGTTTACAGGTCAGACAATGAAGAAAATTGTGTTGGGCCATGAAACACATGAACACACAAAGACCAACAACTATCTCAGGATGAAGAAGAGGAGTCGAACACGTAGAAGATGAAGGCGTCAACTTGGAAAGACGAGGAGGTCACAGAGCTTTGGGTGATGAGGCCGACGTGGGTTTCCATGTGGTGAGTCCGACCCGGACAATATCCTGCTGCCTTCTTCTTCTGTGAAAGACCAAACGGCTTCAGTCACTGAACCATCAAACCCATTTGAATCCAGCTGCTGGTTTGAGGTGGAGACATAGTGCTGCTTTAGTCTGACACGTTCAGCAGACTCACAACCTGAACCAGGTTAAAGCTGAATTCCTGTTTCTGCACTGGAAAGAATGTACACATTAGTATTTTATATCTGGTGCTGTTTTATATTTTAATTAAAATGTATTGATCTAAATCTGTGTGGTATCTTTCTGTATTTTGACACATTTAAGTTTTACTCATAGGGATGAAAAGCTTAAATACAGAACAGAGGAGAGGACTGCTCATGACTTTGGTGAACTTCTATCTTGTCCTCTAGCGCCACCTGCAGTTTCCAAGCTTCATTTATCCACTGAAATCTCTAAATGAATCTATAAATGTCTTCTCCTCTGGCTCACCATTAGTCACTGATGGTTCAACACTTCCTGAGATCTTCTATTGTTTCCTCAGGGTCTTTAACTAAAATTGCAAAAGGAGTCCAGACATCAACCCTCCTCCCCTTCACGGTCGGATAATTAGAGACGTACAAATATGGGCTCCCAATAAATCAGTTTAATTAACATTTTTTTGCACATGGCTGCTTTTGTAACAACACAAGTAAACACAAACTGGCAAAACACAATGCTATGCTGGACAAACATGAAACACAGTGCAATAAACATTCTGTCTTGGAATTTGCATATCATCTACATTCCTTTGAACCATAAAGATGCTGCTTCCTCAGAGACAAACATGTAAAAGAAGTGCTTTAGGTTGAACTGAGCTGAGGATTGGGCTCAGGGCGTTCTCAAACAGGTCAATGTAAATGTTCATTAGTCGTTCTTGAGCATTATTTGGTCTTAATAATGTTAAGTGTTGAGAATGATGATTCGCATCTGTATGTGGAGCCAGACATCGTCAAGGGGTGTTCTGCCACTGCTAGTGAGACCAGAGGAAACTCTCTCTCAGGTACAGTCTGTAGCCAGGGAGCTGGCAGCATCACTAACTCCACACTGCTCTTGCAGATCAACAAGCTCCATCTGTAGAGGAGGCCATATCTACCCACTTGAAGGTCATTTTAGCCTCCTGTGAAAACGAGATTCACATTTTGACCAGAAGGATTCTGAATGAGGGACCTGTTCTCCCAGGCTGAAGTCATCAAAACGACCACTGAAGATTCCAATCAGTTTTGTATGAACATGAGGAAAAGCTGCTCTCTCACCCTGAATTTGCTTCATTGCGGGAAAATGTGTAAAGTTCTTGGAGATCCACTTTGAAAATCTCCAACTTCGCTGGAGAGACTGGACAGCTGCTGCAAATCACACAGAGTTGTTTCTGCCCACTGCAGTTTTAGGTTGAAGGTCATTTAGGTGTGAGGTTATGTCAACTAAGAAGGTCATGAAATCATTTTCTCTCATCTTCCAAAAACTGAGCAAACTGTCTGGCATATGATTCTTCTGTTGTTCCAGGAACGTTTTATTTCATTCCTAGCAGCCCAAACGCGATGCTAGAACTCTGCCTTTGCTCAACCATCCTAACATTGCAGTGCAGCAGGAGGTCATTTAGTTGCATCAACTTCCGTCCAGGATTCTCGAGAAGGAGGCGATGTTTATGTGATGACCGATGCCCTGAGCAAGTTGATAGTTTCATCACAGTATTCATAACTAACCTCTGCATCCTCTTCTGAAAGAGCTGAACAGACTGGTGGATGATGCAGTGATACGAGAAGGGTCTGGGTTGTCCTCTCTCACTCGGAGACTACTACTCCTTTCTTTACCCATCATGGAGGGAGCTCCATCGGTGGTGACGGACACTACATCTTTCATGTATTACCTCTCTGTGTTCACATTTCTTTTATAGCTAGTATATGTCTTCCCCTCTGCTGTGTGTTGTAAGTGCTGTGATGCCTAAAATGTCCTCACAGAAATCGTTTCTCTCTGCGTGGTAAATCTGGCCTGATACCAAAAGCTGAGCAGTGTCACTAACATCAGTTGATTCATCAATCCAACCTATGCACGGTGCACTTTTAACAGCAGCAGTGAGCTGGGACTGAACATCCGTTCCTAGTAGTTCTGTGCGTCTCGTGGCTGTTGGCTGAGGGGGATTTGTTGAATTCTTTCTGTCAGTTCTTTCTTTTCCATCCAGAAGTGTCTCGGACACAGCCACGACACTCTTTAACGCGATGCTCCACATCTGTAAAGGGCTTTGTCATTGTCCCAAAAATACACTGTATTCTCAGCGAACACTGTCATCGCTGTTATGCGTGAATCGCTCACACTGGGCTTCAGGCTCATTCATTCTGCGGGTCGCCACCTCAGGACTGCTGCGGGTCAGTCTTCAAAGTGTCTGTCTGGTTTCATGATGGACTTTTTAAATCGCCGCTTTTGACAACGCACCAGACTCAGAGCCAATGAGAGCCTTAGCGGTGTTGTTGAGCTCACTGCGGGAAGAACAAACACACACTCGTCTGTCCACTCTGCTCGGAAGACTCGGTTTTCAACGTCAACTTTCAGACTTTTGATAACGCCTGTTAGGATTTTAATAATATAATTGAACACTATAGCCCTGAAAAGGATCGATTTTACCGCTATGTTGTACCTTAACAGAAAGAATTTATGTTTTGTTATGTATTAGGACTATGGCTTAAGTGACATACAATACACTGTACTTAAACTTGTTCTCATACATAAACCTTTATATATATTACAGTATTCCTTTAGCTTTATTCAACATCACACATACATGAATGCACTGTGCTCATTAAGACACTGTGACCTATGCCTTAGGAAATTCAAGCAGCTGCCCCAGCTTCTGAAGGAGCAGATAGGAAAAGAGCGTTGTCTTGTCTGATGAATACGCATGCTGTACACACAGAACATACAGACGATAAAACTAAAACACAATGTTTCTCACTCCAATGAACAACAAACACTGTATCTACAAAACTCTTTAAATGCAGCCTCATGAAGCTCAGAACAAACCAACTGCAGCTTCTGCTCTGATCACTGATCAGCTGAGACCAGAGGAACTCGGGTTTTACTGTTTCCACTGTTCTTCTTCAAAGTCGCACTGACCGACTGCTGCGTGAACGAGCTCTGACGTCACTGCGCGGCTCTCAGTGAGGGAAGAGAGTGAACAACTGTAGTCATAACAGGAGAGGAGGAGAGCTGAGGGGACAGAGAGGAGGGCAGGGACAGAGAGGAGGAGCCGGGAGGACAGAGAGGAGGAGCCAGGGACAGAGGAAGGAGGAGCCGGGGGACAGAGAGGAGGCACAGAAATTCCGCGCGGCCGGTGTAAAGAGGGTGTAACCACAGACACAGACACAGACTCCACACAGACTCCGTGTGAGTGGGCGTGTCTAAATGCATCAATTGCTCCAGGAAAGCTGGAAGTGTGTTCCTCAGGTTCTCGTAGCCTGATCTCTGAAACAGTTCCTGATGTGTTGAACTCGAGGTGGAAGCTCCTCTTTATTTTACACCGTGTTCCTCACTTTTCTCATCCACTGTTCGTTTGTCTTCGTGACTTCAACGGTTGTGGGAGTTCACCAGGTTTCAGGTCTATTCTTCAGGAGCAGACACGGAGACGGGAGCCAGTGGGTCGGTGAGAGTAAACTCTTGTTTCTTAACGACAGAGTTTTATCTCCATGTGTTCACTGTGTGTTGTGCATGAACGAGTTCAATGAACACGTTCATTTTTATAAAGAACTGATAGAACTGAACGCAACTTAATGACAAATCATGAATATGAACTGTAGACGTTCATATTATCTGAGCAAAACGTGACGGAGTGTTTTCCTTCTCTGAGGAGGAGCGCTGTGTAAATCACCATGTCGCTGCTCAGTGGCCGGAAAAGAATTTCGGCGTAAGCCAGAAACCAACTAACTCGACTTCGCACTACGTTACCCATGATTCATCGCGCACACATGTAGTCCAAACAAAAGCAACGTGATCCAAGACAACAGCTCTCGGTCTCGCCATACAAATGGCAAGTGAAAGCAGAGACGCAGACTCAGCGACTGTCAAATGCACCTTATTATTATTATTTGCTTTATTATTGGATTTTTACAAACTGTCTGATAAAGATTCCGACAGTAACAATCTCACCTTTCTGTACCAAATTGTGTCCTGCGCTGAAAAGCAAGTCCGGACGTCAGCCTCATCCGCATCTAAGTTAAACCGGCATGTGGAGCTGAAGCATCCAGCTAGCCTAAGAAGTTATCTCCAAGTTATTGAAAAAGTCAAAAAAAGACCAGAGCCCCTGCCAACAGCCCCAATGACCCAAACCATTGTCTGCAGCCTTCAGGGGTATGAGTTCCCAACAACAGGTAGACAAACTCCTGCGGGTATGAATAAATAAACAGGCAAAATTAGCAATAATTAAAAAAACATTTCTTTTAGGAATTGATACATATGAAGTACAGTTTAAGGCAAGAGGTAGTGATGGATAAAGTTTCTTTACAAACAAGTTAAGTCTTTCATTCTCACTTTCCACCTTAAAACTATGAAATGAACCAGACTTTGAACTAGTTCAGAATTTAAATGGTGAACTATGAACGTGAACTATTCATATTCACTTGTATGAACTGAACTTAGACTAGTTCATGAGAGGGTGTGAACTTGCACAACACTGGTTCACTGTGTGTTTCTATGTGTGTGAGCGGAGAAAAGAAACTGTCAGCATGATAACAGACAGTCTGTGAGTCCTGGAGAACCGACCCCAAATACACTGGAAGTAGTTTAAAAGCTCTGAAGGAAGTTTGGAGAAGGGGAAGGAGGTAACACTTTACAAACAGTCACACTTTCAGTTTCCATCACACAATGTTCACAATGGGACTCAGAGTCTGAGTCTTCAGTCTGAACTCTGCAGAGATCGTAGCTGCAGAGTCTGAACCTCCGCTGCTCTGACTCGGTGTCATGAGTCAAACCAGCCTGTTAACTCGTCTCTTCTTCCATTTGATCCACATTCCAGTTCTCACAGAGTAGAGAAAAGAAAGATGTCTGCGTTCAAGTCTCTGGTTGTGATCCTCAACATGTTTGGACTCTCACCACAGCAGAGTACGTGAAGTCTTACTCAGAAATCCCAGGTTCTGTTTAAACCATAGTGCAGGGTCTTCAGCGTGTTTCAGGCCAAGGACCCCCGAACTGATAGAGATGGAGCAAGGGACCCCGACTATACTCTGTATAAAATTCTGTTTTATATTAAACTGGGCCTAGTGCCATGTAAACATAGCTACCCTGTTATTGTGCATTCAATACTAAGAACCAGGAATGCCTATCTCGGCCAATCACAGAACCGGTTGTAACATGCGGCCTCGTGATTAACACAGCAGCGAGAGGCGGGTCCTCCTGTTTGTGTCAGGAGCGTGGAGGGACAGGTCAGGCTCGTCTCGTGCTGTGAGACGAGGCCTCCATTTATCCATTCGCAACTATATATTGGATTTATGTTAATGTGTATTTAAAGACATTTAAATAAAAATTGGTTGGGAAAAAAAAAAAAAAAAAAAAAAATTGTCTAATCAACCAAAAATGCTCGCGACCCCCTGCAGTACCTCCATGACCCCTAGGGAGTCGCTGACCCCTGTTGAAGACCTCTGCTCATGTCGTAGAGTGGCCAGTGTGAGTCCATCAGCAACAACACGTTATTCACGAGTCACCGGCGGTTCTCACTTGTCTGATGTTCATGGAGCCAGGGTTTGATTCTCTTTGCTGAGACTTCCCAGTAAAATAAAGGCTGAACAATGTGGACTTGAACCAGGGCATGTGTTTATGAAACCCACATCAAGTCAAAGCAATCAAAGCCACCACCACTTCCGCTGGTGACCCTTCTGTCTAAAAGGTCCCATACAGGGACACCTGCTTGTGATGACAGAAACACAAGTTCAGGCGACCAAACATACAATAAGGCAACACACACACACACACACACACACACACACACACACACACACACACACACACACACACACACACACACACACACACACACACACACACAGACACAGGATTCCACCAAAAAAATAGAAATCTTTCTTTCCGTCTAAATTCCAGATCCTAAATTCTTCTCATCACAAAGAATATTTCAGATTTGCTGAATCTCAAAGTCAATTTCTAAATGAACATTTCTGTGATCAACACGCTTTGTCCATATTGTTGGTTTGACAGTAAATGTCGTTTTGTCAGATACCTCGTGTGGCAGGAGGTTGTTCTTGTGAAAGCAGCTCGAATAAAACTACTGCATGTTAACTGTCAACAGCCAAACAGACAATTGCATGTGTCTGTTTTTACCATAGTAAAAGAAAAAACTATGAACTTTATAAAGTTAAAGAAGAAAAAACCACAAAATAAAAGCGAAACCGTTGAAACTCTTTAGGAGATTTTTACAGATTTGTCGTTTTCTCTGAATCTTTTTTCTTTGGTTTCATGGGAACATTTCTACAGAAAAATCTCGAGGTGGAGTTACACTCTTTATTTTCATTTGTTTTCCTCACGCAAAGAAATCAACTCTTAATATCATATTTTGGTTATATGTCAAATAGTTTTCCTAAATAGAGGAAAAATTATATATAAGTATATGTATATATATATATATATATAAATAAATAAATTTTATCAACAGCAGAGGCTGCTGATTTAGTGAAATACCACGGGTACTGGACTATAATCTGTCAGAAGCTATAATCCTTATTTCTTTGTGGTTCTGATGGTATAGCCTGAACCCATCGTTTTATGATGGTGTGTGTGTTAATGGGGGTGAGGGTGGATAACAGATATTGTAGGTTTTAATTCCTCTTCGTCACAGAAAGAAACAAAGAAAAATCCTAAATCGCTTTCATCATCGATGACAGAACAAAAACGTTTACACACAAATACAATTTAATTTAAGCTTCACTAATAATAATAAATCTGTCTTTTTAAAGACTTAATACAACAAAGCTGTTGTCTTCTGTCGTGTCGAGCTGAACCGATTAATCTATCCGGACTTCAGAGGGAAAAGCGATGTGAAATCAGGCGTGAGATCCGTTTCCGTGGTTTCTTGCTATTGATGAAGCCAGGCGGCAGGGGAATCGAACCTGTTGAGTGAAATGTCCCGTTTCAGGCGTGTCTTCTGTCCTCGACCCTCAGACATTCAGTGTTCCTGAATTCAGACTCAAGCACCCTTTTTTTATGTCATATTCTGACGGCGTCGTTCATTTTATGTCCGATTATCTTCCAGCCGCCACAGAAACAGTCGACCCTCAGCTGAAAGTGTAAATAATTAATGTAAATAATTTATTAAGCGAATGTTCCAGATGTTTCCTGGTTCTTGCTCCTCCACTGAGGATTCGTCTTTAGTTTTGTAGCTATATCATTTTGAATTTAATATTTTGGGGTTTTGGTACGTGACATTTTAGATTTCACCCTGGATTCTGGAGAAAGAATTAGTTAAATCGAGGAAGATGATGGTTAAAAACGGTTGGTTGTTGTTCTGTTCTTCTTAACTCCTGACCTGGTTTGTTTTTAAAAAAGCGTGAGCATGAAAAGGCGGAGGAAAGACGATGATGATTTTCGATTTAATGTGGCAGGCGTGCTCGAAGAAATAGAGATTGTCATAAGGAGTCAGCAGACTTTGAAGGACACTTAGAAGGTTTCCGTCTGGAATGGGGCGAGCTGCGGACGAGCGAGAGGTGACTTTTCCTTTGAGATGTGAGCGAGGAGCAGGGGGAGTGTTTAAAGGGATAAATATTCCAGAATGGATCGTAGCCAGGAGCCTGTCGAAGGTTTTTTGCGATGTTGGAGGAAGGAGGACGTTGAAGGACGAAGTGGAACAAGAGCCAGGGCTTCTGACGTACGAGGTCTGTGGGGGTGGTGGGAGCGGGAGGGGTTCAGCAGCTGCTGAATTAAAATGAAACTGTTCTTTGTAGTTTTCCCATCTTTTTAATTTCATCATATTGTTGATCTGTTCTCATCCAATCGCTCCGATTATTACAAACCAACTGACTCTTAACGTCATAAAACTCTGTATCATAGTAAATAAAAATGATTTTCAGAAATGAAAAACTCTAAAACAAGTTTCTTTTCTTTTCTCTCCATAATGTTTAAATAAAAAAAAATCTTCTTTTCCAAAACTGCTCAGTCTCATTTTCTTCCTTTTAATTTTACTTTAACTGAAATGTTCCTGTGAGATGATGACGTCGTCGTCTGTTGGATTAATGAATCATTTCTACCGTCAAGAAACTTTGACAGGAAATAAGATCTGTAGTAAAATATATAAAGTTTTAGTTGCAGCAGTCAGGTGGAGAGAGTTTATATATTTGTAATTTCACACAATAGTTGTCTATGGTGTTAGAGTAACTTTTGCTGATAAATGAAAACTTTATTTAACACTAGGAGAAAAACAAATTACATGATCTATAAAAATGGATCCAGAGTTAATTGAGAAAGCAACATAAGACAATATAAGAAATTTAATAGAGAAGGGATTGAAGATAGGTTTAATAAAGTTTTCAAAATAAGAAAAAGAGAAGCAGTGAAGTGTAAGAACTTGATTTAATACAAATGATTTACACCTGAGCAAAAGTATCACAAATATGTAAAAAGTACTAAGTCAACAGATGAGTTAAAATTATTTTATTATTCTTTATCATGTGTGAGTCACATATTTATTAGAAACACAACATAATAAAAAACAAAACAATGTAGGTTTGATTCAACAGAACGACATAGGTTTTATTATGATATATTCTAAATCTTTATTATTTATATGGATTTTAATGTTGATAAAATATGTAGTTAATTTTAAATAGTTAATAAACAGTTAAATAAAGCGGCTCATTGTGTTTATACATAATCTGAAGTAATTGAATTTACTTTAGTGGACTGAACGTTTAAACATGATTCTCTGAGTGAAATGTGACATTAAGTAAATCCATCAGAATCTGCTTGTACTGTACTTGAGTAAATGTGTAGTTTACTCGAATAAAGTAATCATCATCTGCTGAATCCTGCAGCTGCTCAGCTAGTGAGAAGGTGAAACCACCCTAGTGCTTAATGGAGGAAACAGCTGGAGGAATGAATATCTTCATATTACTTATTAGGTACTCCCCCTTTTTCACATTTTGTTTTGGACTAATTATCCGAGCACATATATATATATATATATATATATAGAACCCTCTATTATCCTCTGTTTTAAAAACTTAGATTGTGATTACTGAATTTGTTTTATTGCCCAGCTCCAGTTTATCTGATTATAAGTGTGAGACTGCTATAATAATATTAATAATAATAATAATAATAATAATAATAAACCAAAGTAACACGTATCTCACAATATAAAAGTGTAAAATGAGACAGACAAAGTAACAAGTAGGAATTTAATGTCATTAAATAAAATGAGGGCGGGAGAAGCGGCTCGAACCGGCAGCTAATCACGCATTACAGTCACGCCATCACGTGCAGCGTGTCAGTGTCACTGCGCACAGACTGATCTGTTCAGGGCCAAAAACAGAAACTCTTGTTTACGCTTCAGATCGTATAAATCTCATCTTTGCAACATCGAAGACATCAAGGAATCTATGACCACCCCCCACTGTGGCGTCATACAGATCGACAACCTGGAAGTGTTTTGATGGCGCGTAATCAACGCCACCTAGTTTGAATCTCCATGTTGTTGAGATGGCGTCATTTAAAGTTGCTATGATCGAACGTAATCAAAAATTGGCGACTTCCTGTTGCGTTTTCCATAGCGGCTCCGCCCTGCGCCTTTTTGTACAGCTGTATATATGAATATATATATACCAGTTGCACAAAACACCATTACTGTTGTTGTACTGTTCCTAGAAAAAAAAAAAAACGTTTATTTTGATAATTGAATTCAAAAAGTGAAACTCATATTATATAGATTCATTACACACAGGTGATATTTCAAGCGTTTATTTATTTTAATTTTGATGATTATGGCTTACAGCTAATGAAAACCACAGGGGGGACAGAGAGGAGGCACAGGGGACAGAGAGGAGGCACAGGGGGACAGAGGAGGCACAGGGGGACAGAGGGAGAAGGAGGCACAGGGGGACAGAGGAGGCACAGGGGACAGAGAGGAGGCACAGGGGACAGAGAGGGAGGCACAGTGGGACAGAGGAGGCACAGTGGACAGAGGAGGCACAGGGGGACAGAGAGGAGGCACAGAGGCAGAGGAGGCACAGGGGACAGAAGGGAGGCACAGGGGACAGAAGGAGGCACAGGTGGACAGAGAGGAGGCACAGGGAGGACAGAGAGGAGGCACAGGGGACAGAGGAGGCACAGGGGGCGGAGAGGAGGCACAGGGGGGACAGAGAGGAGGCTGGGGACAGAGAGGAGGCACAGGGGACAGAGGAGGCACAGTGGACAGAGAGGAGGCACAGAGGGGGGACAGGGAGGAGGCACAGGGGGACAGAGAGGAGGCACAGGGGACAGAGGAGGCACAGTGGACAGAGAGGAGAGCACAGGGGGGACAGAGGAAGGAGGCACAGTGGACAGAGAGGAGGCACAGTGGACAGAGAGGAGGCACAGGGGGACAGAGGAGGCACAGGGGGGGGACAGAGAGGAGGCTGGGGGACAGAGAGGAGGCACAGGGGACAGATAGGAGCACAGTGGACAGAGAGGAGGCACAGGGGGACAGGAGAGGAGGCACAGGGGACAGGAAGAGGAGGCACAGGGGGACAGAGAGGAGGCACAGGGACAGAGAGGAGGCACAGTGGACAGAGAGGAGGCACAGGGGACAGAGGAGGCACAGAGGCGGAAGGCTACAGTGGACAGAGAGAGGAGGCACAGGGACGGAGAGGAGGCTGATGGACAGAGAGGAGGCACAGGGGACAGAGGAAGGAGGCACAGGGACAGAGAGAGACACAGGAGGACAGAGAGGAGGCACAGGGACAGAGAAGGCACAGGGGAGGCAGAGAGAGGAGGCACAGAGAGGAGGCAAAGGGGACAGAGAGGAGACACAGGGGACAGAGAGGAGGCACAGTGGACAGAGAGGAGGCACAGAGGGGACAGAGGGAGGAGGCAAAAGGGGGACAGAGAGGAGAGCACAGGGGACAAGAGGAAGGCACAGTGGACAGAGAGGAGGCAAAGGGGGACAGAGAGAGCCTAGGGACAGAGAGGAGGCCTGGGGGGACCGAGAGGAGGCAAGGGGACAGAGAGGAGGCACAGGGGACAGAAGGCTGATGGACAGAAGGCTTTGGGAGACGGAGAGGCACAAGGGACAGAGAGGAAGCAAAGGGGACAGAGAGGAGGCACAGGGGACAGAGAGGAGGCACAGGGGACAGAGAGGAGAGCAAAAGAGGACAGAGAAGGCACAAGGGGGGACAGAGAGGAGGCACAGGGGACAGAGAGGAGGCAAGGGGACAGAGAGAAGCCACAGGGACAGAAGGCACAGGGGACAGAGAGGAGGCACAGGGGACAGGAAGAGGAGGCACAGGGGACAGAGGGAGGCAAGAGGGACAGAGGAAGGAGGCACAGGGGACAGAGAGGAGGCACAGTCTCTTTTTCTTCCTTTTAATTTTACTTTAACTGAAATGTTCCTGTGAGATGATAGCGTTATGCAGTGTTGGATTAATAGATCATTTCTACTGCGTCCAAAGACTTTGACGAAATAAGATCTGTAGTAAAATATAAAAGTTTGGTTACGCTTGATCAAGGTGGAGAGAGTTTATATATTTTGCTTAATTCACACAATGATTGTCTATGGTGTTAGGTAACTTTATGATAGATAACTAACTTTATTTAACACTAGGAAAACAAAATTACATGATCTATAAAATGGATCAGAGTTAATTTGAAAGCAACATAAGACAATAT
The DNA here is from genome assembly GCF_022539355.2 of Hippoglossus stenolepis. Lineage (NCBI taxonomy): Eukaryota > Metazoa > Chordata > Actinopteri > Pleuronectiformes > Pleuronectidae > Hippoglossus > Hippoglossus stenolepis. The sequence goes on from NC_061492.1 coordinate 1,467,052, forward strand.
AAGAAATTTAATAGAAGAGTTGAAGATAGGTTTAATAAAGTTTTCAAATAGAAAAGAGAACAGTGAAGTGTAAGAACTTGATTTAATACAAATGATTTACACCTGAGCAAAAGTATCTAAATATGTAAAAGTACTAAGTCAACAGATGAGTTAAATTATTTTATTATTCTTTATCATGTGTGAGTCACATATTTTATTAGAAAACACAACATATATTAAAACAAAACAATGTAAGGTTTGATTCAACAGAACGACCCCTTCAGGTTTTTATTATGATATATTCTCAAATCTTTATTATTTATAGTTTAATGTTGATAAATGTAGTTAATTTTTAAATAGTTAATAAACAGTTAAATAAACCGCTCATTGTGTTTATACGCAATCTGAAGTAATTAGTTACTTTAGTGGACTGAACATAAACATGATTCTCTGAGTGAAATGTGACGTTTAAAGTAAATCATCAGAATCTTACTTGTACTGTACTTGAGTAAATGTACTTAGATTACTCCAGACTAAAGTAATCATCATCTGCTGAATCCTGCAGCTGCTCAGCTGGTGAAGGTGAAGGAGCGCCACCTAGTGCTTAATGGAGGAAACAGCTGGAGGAATGAATATCTTCATATTATGATTATTAGAGTGTTCCCCCTTTTTTCACATTTTTGTTTTTGGACTAATTATCCAGGCATATATATATATATATATGTATATATATTATATATATAGAACCTCTGTTATCCTCTGTTTTAAAAACTTAGATTGTGATTACTGAATTTGTTTTATTGCCCAGCTCCAGTTTATACGATTATAGAAGTGTGAGACTGCTATAATAATAATAATAATAATAATAATAATAATAATAATAATAAACCAAAGTAACACGTGTCTCACAATATAAAAGTGTAAAGTGAGACAGACAAAGTAACAAGTAGGAATTTAATGTCATTAAATAAAATGAGGGCGGGAGAAAGCGGCTCCGAACCTGACCGCTAATCACGCATTGCAGTCCACGCCATCACGTGCAGCGTGTCAGTGTCACTGCGCACAGACTAGTCTGTTCAGGTCAAAAACAGAAACTCTTGTTTACGCTTCAGATGATATAAATCTCTCATCTTTGCAACGCCGAAGACATCAAAGGGAATCTATGACCACCCCACTGTGGCGTCATACAGATCACGACCCTTTCATTGTTTGATGGCGCGTAATCAAAACGCCACCTAGTTTGAATCTCCATGTTGTTGAGATGACGTGTTTAAAGTTGCTATGATCGAACATGTAACGTCAAAAAATTGGCGACTTCCTGTGCGTTTTTCCATAGCAGCTCCGCCATAACGTGCTTTTTTGTGCAACTGGTATATGAATATATATATACAGTTACTGCACTTGGTACTATTGTTGTACTGTTCCTAGAAAAAAAAAAAAAACCGTTTATTTTGATAATTGGTCAAAGAGTAAAACTCATATTATATAGATTCATTACACAAGTGAAATATTTCAAAGCGTTTATTTGTATTTTAATTTTGATGATTATGACTTACAAGAAAACCCAGGGGGGACAGAGAGGAGGGAGGGGACAGAGAGGAGGCACAGGGGACAGAGAGGAGGCACAGGGGACAGAGAGGAGGCACAGGGGACAGAGAGGAGGCACAGGGGGACAGAGAGGAGGCACAGGGGACAGAGAGGAGGCACAGTGGGACAGAGAGGAGGCACAGTGGACAGAGAGGAGGCACAGGGGACAGAGAGGAGGCACAGGGGACAGAGAGGAGGCACAGGGACAGAGAGGAGGCACAGGGACAGAGAGGAGGCACAGGTGGACAGAGAGGAGGCACAGGGGACAGAGAGGAGGCACAGGGGACAGAGAGGAGGCACAGGGGCGGAGAGGAGGCACAGGGGGAGAGAGGAGGCACAGGGACAGAGAGGAGGCACAGGGGACAGAGAGGAGGCACAGTGGACAGAGAGGAGGCACAGGGGGACAGAGAGGAGGCACAGGGGACAGAGAGGAGGCACAGGGGACAGAGAGGAGGCACAGTGGACAGAGAGGAGGCACGGGGGACAGAGAGGAGGCACAGTGGACAGAGAGGAGGCACAGTGGACAGAGAGGAGGCACAGGGGACAGAGAGGAGGCACAGGGGGACAGAGAGGAGGCACAGGGGACAGAGAAGGAGGCACAGGGGACAGAGAGGAGGCACAGGGGACAGAGAGGAGGCACAGGGGACAGAGAGGAGGCACAGTGGACAGAGAGGAGGCACAGGGACAGAGAGGAGGCACAGGGGACAGAGAGGAGGCACAGGGGACAGAGAGGAGGCACAGGGGACAGAGAGGAGGCACAGTGGGACAGAGAGGAGGCACAGTGGACAGAGAGGAGGCACAGGGGACAGAGAGGAGGCACAGGGGACAGAGAGGAGGCACAGGGGACAGAGAGGAGGCACAGGTGGACAGAGAGGAGGCACAGGGAACATTGATAATTGAATTCAAAAAGTGAAACTCATATTATATAGATTCATTACAATAAATGATGAAATATTTCAAGCGTTTATTTATTTTGACTTTGATGATTATGGCTTATAGCCAATGAAAACCACAGGGGGACAGAGGGAGGCACAGGGGACAGAGAGGAGGCACAGGGGGACAGAGAGGAGGCACAGGGGGACAGAGAGGAGGCATACAGGGGACAGAGAGAGGAGGCACAGGGGGACAGAGAGGGAGGCACAGGGGGACAGAGAGGAGGCACAGGGGACAGAGAGGAGGCCAGGACAGAGAGGAGGCACAGGTGGACAGAGAGGAGGCACAGGCTAGAGAGGGAGGCACAGGGGACAGAGAGGCAGGGACAGAGAGGGAGGCACAGTGGGACAGAGAGAGGCACAGGTGGACAGAGAGGAGGCACAGGGGGACAGAGAGGAGGCACAGGGGACAGAGAGGAGGCACAGGGGGCGGAGAGAGGCAGGGGGACAGAGAGGAGGCACAGGGGTGAGAGGAGGCACAGGGGACAGAGAGGGAGGCGCAGGGGGACAGAGAGTGTTGGTGGCAGAGAGGAGGCACAGGGGACAGAGAGGAGGCATTAGGGCAGAGGAGGCACAGGGACAGAGAGGAGGCACAGTGGATAGAGAGGGAGGCACAGTGGACAGAGAGGAGGCACAGTGGACAGAGAGGGAGGCACAGGGGGACAGGGAGAGGAAAGCAGGGGGACAGAGAGAGGAGGCACAGGGGACAGAGAGGAGGCACAGGGGACAGATAGGAGGCACAGTGGACAGAGAGGAGGTGAACAGGGGGGACAGAGAGAGGAGGCACAGGGGACAGAGAGGAGGACAGGGGACAGAGAGGAGGCACAGGGCAGAGGAGGGAGGCACAGTGGACAGAGAGGAGGCACAGGGACAGAGAGGGGAGGCACACAGGGGGCGGAGAGGGAGGCACAGTGGATACAGAGAGGAGGGTACAGGGGACTTGAGAGGAGGCAGCAGTGGACAGGAGAGGAGGCACAGGGGACAGAGAGGAGGCACAGGGACAGAGAGTGAGACACAGGGGACAGAGAGGAGGCACAGGGGACAGAGAGAGGAGGCACAGGGGGCAGAGAGGGGAGGCACAGGGGGACAGAGGCAAGAAAGGGGACAGAGAGGGAGACACAGGGGATGAGAGGAGGCACAGTGGACAGAGAGGAGGCACAGGGGGACAGAGAGGAGGCAAAGGGGGACAGAGAGAGGCACAGGGACAGAGAGGAGGCACAGTGGACAGAGAGGAGGCAAAGGGGGACAGAGAGGGAGACACAGGGGACAGAGGAGGCACAGGGACAGAGAGGAGGCACAGGACAGAGAGGAGGCACAGGGGGACAGAGAGGAGGCAAAGGGGGACAGAGAGGAGGCACAGGGGACGGAGAGGAGGCACAGGGGACAGAGAGGAGGCACAGGGACAGAGAGGAGGCAAAGGGGGACAGAGAGGAGGCACAGGGGACAGAGAGGGAGGCACAGGGACAGAGAGGAGGCACAGGGGGACAGGAGAGGAGGCACAGGGGACAGAGAGGAGGCAAAGGGGGACAGAGAGGGGAGGCACAGGGGACAGAGAGGGAGGCACAGGGACAGAGAGGAGGCACATGTAGGGACAGAGAGGAGGCAAAGGGGGACAGAGAGGAGGCACAGGATGAGAGGAGGCACAGTCTCTTTTTCTTCCTTTTAATTTTACTTTAACTGAAATGTTCCTGTGAGATGACGTCATTGCCTGTTGGATTAATGAATCATTTCTACATCAGCCAAGAAACTTTGACAGAAATAAGATCTGTAGTAAAATATATGTAAAAGTTTTAGTTGCAGCAGTCAGTGGAGAGAGTTTATATATTTTTGCTTAATTTCACAATGATTTCTATGGTGTTAGGGAGTAACTTTTATGATAGAGTAACTAACTCTTATTTAACACTAGGGAGAAAAACAAAATTACATGATCTATAAATGGATCCAGAGTTAATTGAGAAAGCAACATAAGACAATATAAGAAAATTTAATAGAGAAGGGATTGAAGATGAGTTTAATAAAGCCAAATAAGAAAAGAGAAGCAGGAAGTGTAAGAACTTGATTTAATACAAATGATTTTACACCTGAGCAAAAGTATCACAAATATGTAAAAGTACTAAGTCAACAGATGAGTTAAATTATTTTATTATTCTTTATCATGTGTGAGTCACATGTTTATTAGAAGCACAACATACAAAAACAAAACAATGTAAGGTTTGATTCAACAGAACGAATCTTTCAGGTTTTATTATGATATATTCTCAAATTTTTATTATTTATATGGATTTTAATGTTGATAAATGTAGTTAATTTTAAATAGTTAATAAACAGTTAAATAAACGCTCATTGTGTTTATACATAATCTGAAGTAATTAGTTACTTTAGTGGACTGGAATATAAAACATGATTCTCTGAGTGAAATGTGATTGCTTAAAGTAAATCATCAGAATCTTACTTGTACTGCAATGGAGTAAAATGTACCTAGTTACTCCAGACTAAAGTAATCATCATCTTAATCCTGCAGCTGCTAGCTGGTGAGAAGGTGAAGGGCGCCACCTAGTGGCTTAATGGAGGAAACAGCTGAGGAATGAATATCTTCATATTATGATTATTAGAGTGTTCCCCCTTTTTCACATTTCTGTTTTGACTAATTATCCGAGCACATATATATATATATATATATATATATATATATATAGAACTCTGTTATCCTCTGTTTTAAAAACTTAGATTGTGATTAATGAATTTGTTTTATTGCCCAGCTCCAGTTTGTAATGATTATAAGTGTGAGACTGCTATAATAATAATAATAATAATAATACACAAAATAAAACCAAAGTAACACGTGTCTCACAATATAAAAGTGTAAAGTGAGACAGACAAAGTAACAAGTAGGAATTTAATGTCATTAACAAATGAGGGGGGCCTGGAGAAACGCCCAACCACGGCCGCTAATCACGCATTACAGTCCACGCCATCACGTGCAGCTGGCCAGTGTCACTGCGCACAGACTGATCTGTTCAGGTCAAAACAGAAACTCTTGCTCGCTTCAGATCGTATAATCTCTCATCTTTTGCAACATCAAGACATCAAAGGAATTCATGACCACCCCCACTGTGACGTCACATGGATGCGACAACCTCGTGTTTTGATGGCGCGTAATCAAACGCCACCTAGTTTGAATTCCATGTTGTTGGGAGATGACACATTTAAAGTTGCTATGATCGAACATGTAACGTCAAAATTGGCTTAATTTCCTGTTACAAGCCCATAACGCCCACATAATTTTTGTGCAACTGGTATATATGAATATATATACCAGTTGCACAAAAGCCGTATTGCTGTTGTACTGTTCCTAGGAAAAAAACCGCTTATTTTGATAATTGAATCTGTGGGAAAGTGAAACTCATAATATATAGATTCATTACACACAGAGTGAAATATTTCATGCATTTATTTAGTTTAATTTTGATGATTATGGCTTACAGCTAATGAAACCAGGGGATGAGAGGAGGCACAGGGGGACAGAGAGGAGGCACAGGGGACAGAGAGGAGGCACAGGGGACAGAGAGGAGGCACAGGGGGCTGGGGAGAGGAGGCACAGGGGACAGAGAGGAGGCACAGGGGGAGACAGAGAGGAGGCACAGGGGACAGAGAGGAGGCAATATGGACAGGAGAGGAGGCACAGGGGGACAGAGAGGAGGCACAGGGGGACAGAGAGGAGGCACAAAGTGAGAGAGGAGGCAGGGGGACAGAGAGGAGGCACAGGGGGGACAGAGGAGGCACAGGGGGATGAGAGGAGGCACAGGGGGCGGAGAGGAGGCACAGGGGCGAGAGGAGGCACAGGGGGACAGAGAGGAGGCACAGGACAGAGAGGAGGCACAGGGAGGAGGCACAGGGGGACAGAGAGGGAGGCACAGGGGACAGAGAGGAGCACAGGTATTGGAGAGGAGGTAACAGGGGACAGAGAGGAGGCACAGGGGACAGAGAGGAGGCAGGGGACAGAGAGGAGGCACAGTGGACAGAGAGGAGGCACAGGGGGACAGAGAGGAGGCACAGGGACAGAGAGGAGGTACAGGGGGCGAGGGAGGAGGGCAGGGGGAAGGTGAGAGGAGGCACAGGGGACAGAGAGGGAGGCACAGGGGACGGAGAGGAGGCACAGGGCGGAGAGTGGGAGGCCAGGGGTGGAGAGGAGGCACAGGGGGACAGAGAGGAGGCAGCAGGGGACGGAGAGGAGGTACAGGGGGACAGAGAGGAGGCACAGGGGGACAGGAGAGAGGGAGGCACAGGGGGACAGAGAGGAGTGCACAGGGGACGGAGAGGAGGCCAGGATGAGGAGGAGGCACAGGGGCTGTGGGGAGAGGAGGCAAAGGGGGACAGGGAGGAGGCAAAGGGGGACAGAGAGGAGGCACAGGGGACAGAGGGAGGTAAAGGGGACGGAGAGGAGGCAATAGGGACGGAGAGGAGGGGCACAGGGGGACTGAGAGGAGGCACAGGGGGACAGAGAGGAGGCACAGGGGACGGAGAGGAGGCACAGGGACTGAGAGGAGGTACAGGGGGACAGAGAGGAGACAAAAGGGGACAGGAGGAGGCAAAGGGGGACAGAGAGGAGGCACAGGGACAGAGAGAGTACAGGGCTGAGAGGAGGCAAAGGGGCCAAGTATTTTTAACCCCAGTCTATTAATTAATCCTAAACCTAAACTAAGCTACAACTCATTTGAATGTCTTGACTTAGTCTTCCCACGCTAATCCAAGGTTACCAACAGCCAATCATATTTGCTTAGCCTACCGTGCTCCCAAATTTATAATGAATCTCTTTTAACAGAATCTCCTGAGTTTTATCAAACCCAGTCCTAAAGACCGATAAAAATTATTATTGTTGGTGACTTTAATATTCATGTTGACAATAATAAAGATAGTCTTAGCGTAGCATTTATTTCGTAATTAGACCTAATTGGTTTAGCCAGTGTGTACACCAACCTACTCATTGTTGTAACCACACACTTGACCTTGTATTATCATACGGTGTCAAAATTGAAAATCTAACAGTACTTCCGCGCAATCCAATTCTATCAGACCATAATTTAATAATCCCATTTTCACTATCAGAATATATGCCACTAATAATGAACCTATTTTCAAGATGTTTACCTGATAGTGCTGTAGCTAAATTTAAGAAATAATTCCATTACATTTAAAACCCGCATTATCCGTCGTATATAAACAAATAAATTCATTAAAAACCCTAGCTCCACTGGAGACTGACCATCTCACGATAGCTCTGTAAAGTCATTACGATTAACATTGTGACTCAATAGCGCCTAAAAGAAATATATAAAACATAGTAAATTAGCTCCGTGGTATAATTCCAAGACACATGAGTTAAAACAAGTATCAAGAAAACTAGAAAGGAAGTGGCGCTCCAGCAACCGTGCTGAAAATCTCCTAGACTGGAAGAATAGTGTTAAAGCATATAAGAAGGCTCCACAAAGCAAGAGCTGCCTACTATTCAAAACTAATAGAAGAGAATAAAAATAACCCCAGGTTCTCTTCAGCTCTGTAGCCAGGCTGACTGAGAGTCACACCTCCACCGAACCCAGTATTCTCGATCCCTAAATAGCAATATCTTTATGAATTTCTTTAATGATGTACCCTAACCATTAGAAATCAAATCAACCATCTTCTGCCCTCAATTATACCTAATACCCTATCAAGAATAGAAAACTCAGAAACGGCCAAGAATCCTACCGATTATTTAGACAGCTTCGATCAGCCTCATCAGCTGACCAAAATAATCTCATCTTTCTAAACCAACAACTGTATCTCAGACCCCATTCCTACAAAATTACTTAAAGAAATTCTGCCTCTAATTGACAGTTCATTACTGTAACACAATACATCTGTCATTATCATCAGGATATGGCCAGTCTTTAAAATAGCTGTAATCAAACCCTCCTCAAAAAACCCACTAGACCCAGAGGTTTTAGCCAATTATCATCCGATATCTAATCTCCTTCCTGTCTAAAAATCCTAGAAAAGTTGTAGAACAACTCAGGCTGTGAGTTTTCCAGGAAAATAATATATATGAAGACTTTCAGTCAGTTTAGAGCCAATCACAGCACAGACAGCCTTGGCAAAAGTCACTAATGATCTTCTAATAGCTTCAGATCAGGTTTGTGTCTGTCCTCGTTCTGTTAGATCTTTAGTGCAGCATTTGACACAATTGACCATAATATTTTATTACAGAGACTAGAACAGTTAATTTAGCATTAAAGGAACTTACCCTAAAATGGTTTAAATCCTATTTTTCAGACCGCTCCCAATTGCAAATTAATGATGAGTCATCTGTGCGCACCCAAAGTTAACCATGGTAAATCTCCACAAGGCTCTGTGCTCGCCCAATTTTATTCTCATTATATATGCTTCCACTTGAAAACATTATCAGATGACACTGTAAATTTCACTACATGCGGATGACACCCAGTTATACTTGTCAATAAACCTGAACAAAGTAATCAAATAACTAAACTCCAAGCATGTCTCAAGGACATAAAACCTGGATGACCTGCACTTTCTTAGTAAACTCCAGATAAAACAGAGGTTCTAATACTTGGCCCCAAACACCTTAGAGATACATTATCTACTGATATAGCTGCGCTAGACGACATTGCCCTTGCTTCCAATGAAACAGTCAGGAACCTGGGAGTGATCTTGATCCTGACTTATCCTTTTTAATTCTCACTTAAAATAAATTTCTAGGACCGCTTTTTCCACTTGCGTAATATCTCCAAAATCAGACATGTCCTTTCTCAAAAGATGCAGCAAAAACTAGTCCACGCCTTGTTACATCCCAGACTGGATTATTGTAATTCCTTATTATCAGGCCCAGGAAGTCGTAAAGACTCTGCAGCTTGTCCAAAATGCCTATACGTGTCCTGACAAGAACCAAGAAAAAGAGACTACATGTCTCCAGTATTAGCTTCGCTACACTGGCTTCCTATTAAATCTAGAATAGAATTCTAAAATTCTCCTCCTCACCTTCAAGGCCCTTAACAATATGGTACCATTATATCTTAAAGAGCTGTTAGTACCTTATCAACTCCACTAGAGCACTGCGCTCCCAGAATTCAGGCTTACTGTCGTCCCTAAAGTCTCTAAAGTAGAGGAGGAGCCAGAGCTTCAGCTATCAAGCTCCTCTCCTGTGGAATCATCTCCCACTTTCTGTTCGGGAGGCCGACACCATCTGTACGCTTAAGAGCAGCTTAAACCTTCCTTTGATAAAGTTTATAGTTGTGAGCTGGTCCAGGCTTGTCCTAGACCTGCTCTGCCATGCTGCTATAGGCTCTAGAAGGTTTTATCACATGACACAATTTGTTTCCCTTCCAGCCTCCTTCTCAATCTTTATCACATCAAAGTAATCCATATCCATCAATACATGTTACTGACTTGACTTTCCCGGAGTCCTTTGCCTTATCGGGCCCGCAGACCCAGGGCCGCTGTGGCCACATCATGGATTAGGGATCTGTGGATCACTTATCAGAGGTCAATGGTGACTCAGTATGGCGGATTCTGCATCGTGCTGGCTGATCGTGTTAATAAAGGCAGATCCATCGTGTTGGCATCAGATACTGGTAGGACTACGACCGAGGTGGCAGCTGATGATGGATCCTAACATGCAGTGGACAATAACTGTGACTATAGTGGCATCCGATCTTACGGTGGATCATGATCTTGCTGGCTGCTGACCATGGATCATGATTGCAGCAGGACTGCTCGATACATAGTATTTCCACAGACACTTGACCACAATGACATTAATCCACCAATTCACTGACCTTCAGTTATACTTCAAAATGTTTACCCTAATCAATGCTGCTAAAACCTTTATCTTGATGTTCTCCTTACACTCTGACATCCATTGCACTTCTGTCCGTCCTGGGAGAGATCCTCACATGTGGCTCTCTGAGGTTTCTACGTTCTTTTTTCCCTGTTAAGGGTTTTAAGTAGTTTTTCCTGACTCTTGTTGAGGGTTAAGGGCAGAGGATGTCACAATTGCAAGAAGTTCTAAGTGAGACAAATCAGGATTTGTGAATATGGAAGCATACAAATAAAATTTGATTGATTGATTGATTGATTGAGAGGAGGCACAGGGGACAGAGAGGAGGCACAGGGGGACAGAGAGGAGGCACAGGGGGAATTCCTCAGGAAGTGAGTGGGTGTAAAAGAGGGAGGAGCCAGAGAGAGAAACCGAAACACAGACACAGTGTGACTCAGTCTGTGACTCAGTCTGTGTGTCACACTAAATGCAGCAGCTGGTCCAGGAAAGCTGAAGTGTGTCTCTTGTGGTTCCATCAGCCTGATCTCTGGAAACAGTTCCTGATGTGTTGAACTCGAGGTGAAGCTCCTCTATTTACACCGTGTTCACATCACTCTCTCATCCACTGTCTGGTTTGTCTCTGACTCAGCCTGCCATTAGGAGTTCACTGTTTCAGGTCTGTTCTTCAGGAGCAGACACGAGGAGCCGAGACCCGTGGGTCGCAGTAACCCCGTTTCTTCTTAACGACAGGTTTTATCTCCACATGTGTCTACTGTGTGTTTCTATGTGTTTGAGCGGAGAAGAGGAAACTGTTAGAATGATAACAGTCTGTTGTCCTGGGAGAACCATGTATTTGGGGCGTGAGTTTAGGAAAGCTCTGTCGAAATTTGAGAGGAGGAGGGGGCAGTTTATAGATTCTCCAGCACGCAGCCGCCTGGCTGTCTACACTGGGACGTGCATTCTCCGCCTGGTCAGCCCCATAGACTGTGGCATATAAGGTCAGCCCGCGATTCTGCTTTCCGCTGTTGTTGTACCCAAGTGAATGATGGTCTCTCATAGCTCCTCTCTCTTTCTCTCTCTGTCTATCTGCTTGTAGTGGGGGGGCAGAGGGGGACATTTAATTATGTGATTGGGAAAATTGGGAAAATTTTAACTCCAGGACAACAGAAGGGGAATACAAAGTATGGGATGCATATTTGATCATTTATATCGTTTAAAATCATTTTTCAGTGTGTTTCCTGGCGCGATACCAACCCAGTCTCATCAGAAAACGTACACCACCTACGTTGGTCCACTTGGAAAAACGTAGTATTCTCACAATTTGGCCTCTCAGATTGTGAGATACCTACGTTTATGTCTGCCCATTGTTTTGCATTGGCCTGTGCCCACGTCACGTGACTCTCAAGATCTCGTTTCATATAAAACGAAACATGGCTGACATTCCTTATATTTTCAGATAAAAAATATCATTTTATAATATAGTTTGGGCATTAAACAGACATTCTGACACCATTTCTAGCGCCAGAACATGCTCTTTGCTTCCACAATCTTCAGCCAGTTCATGCTTACGCATCTATTTTATTAAAGCATCACGTATTATTTTTCAGATCTCGCCAGAAAATCGTAGTAATGTAACGCTTTATCGCTATGGCGGTTGCTGTGAACGCTGCCATGCCGTAAACCACGCCAGAAGGTACGTTTGAATCATCGTCCAGGCGCTATGTCGTTTCAGTGAGCGCAATGTTATTCACGCTATTTGATATTAATATTTGATGATAGATTACACCTCTAATTCGGCGATTCGAAGTCCCCGCAACTACATTCATACCGGTGGCGCCCGAAAAGGCATGCGTGAGCGGACCTGTCGTGGTGACTGTCGTGAAATAAAGTTTTAACTTTCCGTCCATTTAACACAAAGCTACGGCCATAAACATGGAGCGTTTTGGAAGACAGATGATGTTATAACTTCTCTTGTCAGGTAAGTAGTTTATTTTGTTTTGTTTTTTAAATATTGTAACGATCTGGGCTTTACAGTCCGAAAGGATGGCAGCGAATGTGGAGTCTGTCGATACAGACATGATGCTATTCATTTGCTAATATTCTATTGTTTGTATCAGGCTACGCCCATTGTAGCCTGTGGTACCTGGGATGTGAATACATGGTTGGTGAGACTAGTTCCAGACGCTAGCTCATCATTGAGGGACGCTACAATATAAATATAAACATAAACAGATCATGTAATGGTATAAGGAAACTAACAGAAACTACGAATCAGCCCATGTAATAGTTGGGGCAGATACAGTGTAGGGTGCAGGTGAAAGGCTCCATTGTGGGGGCCTTCACTATACAGTCATTCTAAGTTTTGAGAGCTTCCTATTTTTGGAGTGTGATAGTTTGATTTCGTCTTTCAAAATTAAGGATGGTTTATGATTGAACTTTGATTTTATGAATGCTTTAGATTAACAAGGGATGTATTTGTCTACCATTACTCCACAATATCAGATCAATTTGGTTTAATTTATAGCATGCAATATGACAATAATGTTCTCAAACAAGATGTTCGGGCTGCTATATACATTTTAAGTAACAATTGGTATGTTCTGTTTTTAATCAAGGAGGATTCAAGTGAAGCACAGGAGTTTCAGCAACGCTGCAAACCTGGGACCGAACAGTTTGTTTGGCTTGAGGAGGAACAGGAAGGGCCGCCTCTCCCAAAGAGAAGGAGACCTGGAGATGAGGGAGAGAAATCCTCCTACTCCTTTAAAGAGGTACTTTTGCTACATACCACAAACACCATTTTATATAATATACTAAATAGAATTTTTTTATTAAATCCCCAAAGTACGCTGGGTGAAATACAAGCACATCACACTGAAAGAATACTCTCCCACGGATTAACATTGATGTTAATTTGTTGATTTTTCCTTGCTTCCTAGAAATATTGATTTTTTGACCAATCATGCTTCCTGCTGTGATTGTTCAACTGGGAAAACAACTCTTTCCACAGGAAGGCAAGTCAATTTGATTGAAGGAATCGCAATGTTTTTTGGGGAAAATAATGTATGCAGTAATGTTACTTAAGATTGCTTGTGCATTAAATAATTGCTTTGTCTTTGAATTTCAGGGCGATACACTCAAAGACGTTTTGTGGACATTGCTGATCTAGTTGAAAGTGGGTACTGGCCAGCAACAGTCAATTTTAAAGCTTGTATGCAGTGGATTGGTTCACTAAATATGAGGATCTCAAGATTGCGGCTCTGAATGTCACTGCAAGCTTTTGTTAGCATGCCTGAACATCGCATTTTCAAAAGTCTTAGGTCGGTGAGTATAAAATAAATCCACTACTCACTGCTTGCAATATGTTTCCCATATATTTACTATAAGATAGTGTTGATTTTGTCTTTTCTAGCAGATTAAGATATGTGGGGACACATGCAGAATGCATTACTGAATAGACCTATGCCAAATTTGGCTGAGAGGCTGTCCTTTAGGCAGCATTCAGTGCCCTGCGGCACACCCTCCATGTTGGCTTTTGCAGTGGATGGATCCAGAACCATACGGCTTTAAGAGCCAACCAGGGTACAAAATTTAGAGTGCCATAACAGTACATTTGTAAAATATGTATATATTTTTATATGTTTTGAGACTTGATTGATTTTTTTGTTCTTGGCCAAGGATTCTGAGGTGTCTTCCTTGGCTGACTACATCCATGAGACGACAAACACGAAAGTTATATTACATTGTCCTCATTTTTACGACGCAGTTTTCTTGTACTCCTACCAAATTTTTTTATGAATAATGATGTTTTTTGGAAAGAAAACAAAACCCCACCACCTCTTCTGAATTTATCCTTCTCCTACGCACCTGTCGCCTGTCTCTGCTATGTGTATAATGATGACCCCATCAAACATCATGTTAGCAATATTTACACCTTTAATCTATACTGTTTATTTCTGTCTACATGTGTGAATTTGCCTTCATTAGTTTTAGAAAAGAGCGATGTTGTATCGGTCAGTGGGCGGCACGAGACTCTACTAGTCTGTAAGTAGACGAAGGCGCTTGAGGTTGCTGTCGCCATTGTTTTTTAAGCTAAGGGACTGAATATGTTCCGTGGAGAAATATTTGCACTTCCCTTATATCTACAAACTGCTTGTCACAGAGACTTGTAGTTTTGTTTTGCCTGATGTGGTGAGCAACACAGCCGTATCTGCAAAGGGTTGTGCAGCATTAACATTTTGTAACTCTGATTTTGTTTTGACAGACTGTGCAAAGGACCTTGAGAACATCACCACTCTACAGGAAGACACAGTCCAGTAATGGGTGTAAACTGATATTGGCACTAATTCATTTTATTCTCCTCTTCACAAGGACCAACCAATCAAAATGACTTACAGAACGCCATTGAGGACTCTATTTGAGCATTAAGCAGCAAAGATTTCAGCTGTATCGTCAGGCTGGTGAGACAACAAGATGACAACTTTAATGCCAATTCTTTTGTGTGTTACACTGTGACAAAATGTATTGATTACTATTGCATTGTAAAAATAGCCAACCCATTTATAAAAACAAAACTAGAATTACCAGACTGCGGTTGTGCTGACTCTAACCAGTGCAGTTTTCTGTGTACATATCTCTAAGCATACTTTTTCCTCATATAAATGTCACTGTAACCTCTTTGACAACTGAAACCGTAAGATGAGGTCATTGTGGCCTTGACCTTTGACTTTAAGGCAATAGTCAGATGACAACCTGAAAACATACACAGTGCCTCCCGGCAACTGGCTATTGCAGAGGTACAAAATGTTAGTGTTTGGTTTTCACATTCTAGATGGCAATAAGCAGAGACATCAACTCAGGAAAGATTTCTGTAGAAAAGAAAACCTTGTATGTGTGTATATATACATACACACAAACGCACCATTAAAACGCTTGTTTTTTATCATATATTCTCAGGCAGTACTGAAGCATTTACGGAGACGGGACATGAGGGTCTACTCTGTGCTCAAGAGAAGATTGCACAAAGTTCAAGCTCAGCAGGCTGCAGTGGGTCCACACATTCTGAACGGCAACAATGTCTTTGATGGCTCCTCCTCTGAAGAGGAAAACATGAGAGTTACTTCTCCACTGATGAAGAACTGTGAGTGCTGTGATTAGGTAAACGCGGTGAATAACTCTGTTGCTGCACTGCTACTGTTGCTACTCCCTGCAGCCTTAGGAAGGCCTTAGCTTTGTGTTGTGTATTGTTAGCTTTAGCATATTTAGTTTGTGCGGCCTGTCTGATTATTTATCTTTAAAACAAACAACGGGAGGAAACCATCTTCAGAATTTAACACTATGTTTGTTTGTGTCCTTCAGTTCTTCTCAAGTGAAGCTGTACCACCGTGCCCAGCTCCACACTCCCTCCTGCAGCCTCCGCTCCTGATGCTAACCTCTGTCTCCATCACACCAAGCAGCAAACCTGAGTGACAGAACTTTCTCCCATAGCTGCCCCTCCCTCTGAAACCCCTCTCCCAAACACTATTTTTTGTATTTTTTTGCATGAGATTTGTTGATCATATCATTTCCAGCAACTGCCTTAATGTCATTTTGGTATAATAAAATGACATCATATTGGAATTTCCTTGCACTTACACCATGTGATTGTCAGATAAGATGCTGATTGAGTTAAAGCAGTGGAATGCTCTGCTTGCCAAAATAAACACACAAAAGGATCAAATGGATTTGAAGTAGAATGGGCACATTACTCTTCTGTAGAGAGTACCTCAGCTACTGAAGTCAGAGAATTACTTTCTTTATCTGAGGTTTCAGTCATTTATAGTCACAGCAAAGCACACAGGTCTGGTTGTCTAAGTGGCGCTCTATATCATATTGTTTAAGATGTGTGCTCAATGCTTTGGTGTATCAGTGCTAAATACATCCAGTCATAAGTCAGAGTCCACCCTCTTGTTTACACTAAAATTAGGTGACCCAGATGTTTCACAATGCAATCTGATAAGGTCGTATGAGAAACATTCTAACACTCAAAGAAATGAACACAGAGTACAGCAACAGATGTTTCACTTTTAAATCAGTAGCTGGGTAAGCGGCAGCCTGACTTATTCAAACACATTACTACAATGAATGAGGGCAGGGGTTTCTATCAGAAATCCTTTCTGGGACATTATTTTAAAAGATCTCCAGTATAAGCAAATATGTTCTAAAACTGGTTTACATCCATGTGAGGCTGTCCCACCACTTGAGCAGATATACTCCAGGTATGAACAGTCAAACCTCAAATCACACCTAGTACTGTGCATGGTTCAGTGAGGTAGGTGGAAGGTACATTACTCTATGAGCTCAAGAGAAACATAATGTGATCGCTCTTAGTAGTTAATATTTCTGGGTCCTTAACCTCTTAGGTTAAGTTCCTGGGTCGAATTGGACGCAGAGTGTGTGTGTGTGTGTTTGTGTGTGTGTGTGTGTGTGTGTGTGTGTGTGCGCGTGCGTGAGAGTGTATGTAGGATCACAGCACGCAAGCCCTGGCCAGTCAGGGGTTAGGTTAGGGTGACCAAGGATTGTCATTATCCAATTCTCCTGGGGTAATTGAGACCAATGGATTGTCATTCTCGATTGTCATGGAGGGATCACGACCCCCAGAGAGGGCGCCAGGTGCCCTGTGGGGTCATTTAGACCCACACCTGGATTCCAATTGGAAACTGCTGGGGCATTAGACCCACATATAAGTCTCAGTGTGCCACTCTTTCACGGGACTATGGCACGATGTCACACAGGAGCATTTCACCAGAGAACAGGTTCTCCAACAGCCATTCTCCCAGCAACCATCCTCTGAACCCGAAGAGACGCGAAAGAGCCAGACCAAGAAGCATTGACAAGGAGATGGAGAAGCTAGACCGAGAAGCAGACAGAAAAGCAGACCGAGGAAGAAGACAGAGAGGACGAGAGACGGAGACAACGGCGATACCGAAGAAGACGAAGACGATTACACGGTGGACTACGAAGACGACGACGGTGACGAAGACTACGACCCAGTGGGTGATGCTTCTGCAGATTCGTCATCCTGCAAGAAGAAGAAGGAGGACAAGACCACGGCGATTAATTAATTTCACCACCACCTGACTCGTGAAAGAGAGACCTTCCCACAAGAAAACGGGAACAACATGGTCCTCCCTCCTCCTCCTCCTCTTTCCTCCTCCTGCTGCGCTCAAAGTGGGTCCCCTGGGCCCCACGATCCACGCGACGGCCGCGCACCGGTGGACCTAGCCTCGACGCTCCACTCCGTTCATCACACCGACGGTAGAGAACATCATCCTGGAGATGACGAATCGGGAGTGGTCGTCGAAAATACGGTGACGAATGAAAGGGATGGACGAGACCGACCTGCGCGCCTACGAGGGGCTGCAAAGGCTGATCTTAGCGATGGTACAGGTTCCGGCTTAGGCCGCCGGCCAGCCTGTGGACGCCGAGAGCGGCCGGGCGACATTTCGTGCCACGATGCCCCTAAACTCTTCCACACGCACTAGATTGCTGCGCTCACGGGACAAATCTGGCGGCCGTGCGAGAGGTCTGACGCGGTGTCTAACCCCACCTCTACAACCCGGGCCCGAAGTGACCATGGATCTAGCAACTGGTTCCGCTTCAGAGATTAGTCTTTATTTTTTTATATTATTATTATGTCATGTTGTTATGTTATGTTATGTTATGTTATGTTATGTTATGTGAAGTAGCTGCTAGTCCTCATCTCATCTTCATCTCCTCTCATCTCTTCTCCTCCTCTTCTTCTCCCTAGGCCGGTGTCCCTGGCTCCGTCAGTACATGCCCAGCAAGTCAAGCAAATACGAGATGGGTTGTGGTGGCTCATGACAAGCAAATCAAGCCACGCTTGGAAGATGGCAAAGCACCGGGAGCCGAGGCGGCGGACGCCCAGAACGGAACCAGGGGCTGCGGGTAGTGCTCGATGTAACGGAGGGACTGCACGGCTCGTAACGGCCACGCGGCGATACTACTTCCACCTCCTACGAACTCGCTACAAGGCAACTCCTGGAGAGGAAGCTGTGGTTGGCACTGTTCGAAGAACAAGCCCGAGCTGCCGACCGGGCTGCTCGCGGTCAAGGGAAGAGAGGTGTTCTCATCCAGTTCGCATTCACGCCCACTGCCACCTTGTGTCCTACATCCCAAAGAAAACAGGAACGTGGTGCTCCTGAGCACACGGCACCCTGAGGCCGACATCAGCGACCATGAGGACGGGAAACCGGTCATCGTCCTGACTACAACCGCAGAATAAAGGTGGCGGGACAACCTAGACAAGGCATCTGAATGACAGCTGCAGGAGGATGATCAAAGGCTACTGGCCCCTGGTCGCCTTCACAACATTCTCAATGCCTCTTCCTACAATCGCCTTCTGATATGGAGAGTTCAACCTAGACTGGATGTGCCGGGCAAGCGAACAAGCGGAGGGTGTTCAGAGCAGCTGGGAGGCCTGACTCCGTCATCGCACGGCGAGCATCCCCGCACGGACGCCAGCCTCGCCGCGGTTGTGAAGGCTGTAAAAGCCGCCGCCGCCACCGCACAAATACCTCCTGACTATGACGCTCGACCCGAGTGTCCGGCCTCCTCCATAGCCCTAGCAGCAGCCTGTTTCAAGTAGTAAGAGGAAGAGGTGTCAGATATGCCCAGAAAGGACTGTTGTACCACACCATGTGCCGCTGGTGTAAATAAATACATCTGCAAGGGCTGCTCACTTGTCTATTGTGCTACGTGTGCGTCCTAATATGGGGTGGGCTATGTGAGGGGGCCAACAGCCGGGGGAAGCAGGGACAACACAAGGGTTAAAACATGCACCCACTAGGTACTCTATACTGTAATCCTGAAAACCAGGGACCATGCTGCATTGGGGTCTAGGGGAAGGGAGTAGCAATGTTAAAAATCAAAGGGAAGACTGTGATATGAAAAGTGTTTCACAAGGAAAATTAGGTCTACACTTGCCCAAATTGAATGCAGATATATGTATCGTCAAGTCAGATGGATACCATAGATTTATACAGAGTCAATGTCATTGGTAGTGAAAGTAGAAAATGAATAATACACTAAGCTAACATACAGTATGAGAACATAATTTTTCTCAGAAGTATTCAAATATATCATGCAGAAGAGTATTGGTGTAAGTATATGGACATAATATATGGACACAAGTATAAATATTGTTGTGAGAGAATAAATAAGTAGTCCAGAGAGTATGTGCACAGTATGTGTGGGGGAGGGGTGGCTGCAAGTTAGGGATCCATCATCCCTGCCAACCAGCCACCCATCAGCCAACTGGCCGCTCGTCCTCTCAACCAACCCTCCACCAGTCCTGACATGCAGCCTCCCAGTGCCATGTTGAATCAGGGTATAAGCAAATGACATTCTTTTAGAAAACTAATACAATAACGTATTTTTACTAAGGTGTTACACAAGTAAATAATACATACATGTAGGTCAGAGTAACTAACCTTTGAAATCTTCCTAAAGATGACTGATGTTTGTGAACTTTGTTTCTACAATTGTCATGACACTACATCACATTATGTAAATTTGTTTTGCTAGAGTTGTGATATACACATATATATATACACATATATATATATATACACACATATATAGATAGATAGATATCTATCTATCTATCTATATATCTATATACACATAGCACATATATCTATCTATATAGTCTCGCTAGAAATGGTGTCAGAATGTATTTTAATGCCCAAACTATATTATAAAATGACATTTTTATCTGAAAATATAAGGAATGTCCGCCATGTTTTCGTTTTCGCAGACGAGATCTTGAGAGTCACGTGACGTGGGCACAGGCCAATGCAAAACAATGGGCAGACATAAACGTAGGTATCTCACAATCTGAGAGGCCAAACTGTGAGAATACGTTTTTCCAAGTGGACCAAACGCAGGTGGAAAATGCTTGAGGAGACTGTCATGCAATACGCCGTGGCTTCTCTTGGCGCTGCGCTTTCAGTCCGGTGAAACCCATGCTAGAGTCTGAGTCTTTAGTCTGAACTCTGCAGAGACTGAGCTGCAGAGTTCGAGAACCTCCGCTGCTCTGACCTCAGTGCCTTCCTGGAGTCAAACCAGCTGTTAACCTGCCTCTTCTTCCATTGATCCACATTCAGTTTCAGCAGAGTGAAAGAAAGATGTCTGGGGTTCAAGTCTCTGCTGTGTTGATCCTCAAACATGGACTCTCACCATTAGCAGGTACGCGAATTGGATCTTACTCAGAAATCACAGGTTCTGTTTGAACGTAGTACTTTGTACAGGCATGCTGGTTTCCATCAGACGGCTTATGGAACAGGAGAAATGATTGTGAAGGTTTATAAATAAATATGAGAAACACATGTTCACCTGGGAGCTGAGGTGAAACAGTTCACACCAGATGTTGGGTTCTTTTATTCTTCATTGGAACTTGGAGCGTCAAATAGAACTGAGTTTTTAGTTTTGAATCATTAACTTGAACTGATGCATATACGTTGTAGTGTGTGTGTGTGTGTGTGTGTGTAGAAACACTTGTGTCTCAATGTGGCCAGTGTGAGTCCATCTTTCTTTACGTCTAAATTTCCAGATCCTAAATTCTTCTCATTTCAGCATACCAGATTTTGCTGAATCTCAAAGCTAATTTTCTAAATGAATACTTGCATCAATAATAATAACTTTGTCCATATTGTTGGTTTGACAGTAAATGTACGTTACACATTCAATGCCTCAGGTGGCAGGAGGTTGTTCTGTGGGAAAGCAGCTCAGATAAAACTACTGCATGTTAACTGTCAACAGCCAAACAGACAGACAGTTCCACTCACACACAGGGATATTTACATTCACAATCCGTCTGAGAGCAAAATGCTCTAATTGCTCTTTTAAAGAAGCTTCTATTCACCACAGTTGATCCTGAACTGCTGCTCTTTTACCCGGTGTCTCACAGATGCTGAGGTCTCCCATGCTTTAGCGGAGAGCTGCACCACCTGCAGTTTCCAGCCTGGTACAGACCCAGTCATCCACTGGATGCAGAAGGCAGGAGAGACTCGTGTCCACACCTACTACAGAGCCAGAGACCAGTTTGACTGCTCAGAGCGAGCTCAGAGTATTTGGACATCGCTGTTCACAGAGCAGATCTCCAGAGGAGAAACGCCTATCACACAATGTAAAGCAGCCCAGGACTCAGGGCAGATACCAGTACACCAGCATCACTTCTGTCAATGGAGACAAGGAGGATTCATTTATCAACCTGAGAGCAGATGGTAAAGAACTCAGTGAAAACAGAACACAAATACTAGAAATGATATTCATCCTGATATAAATGATAAACAGAGAGGCTGAGATGTACTTGCTGTTTAGTGTTCAGATGACCAGATGCCTATGAGCAGAGCTGCCATCTGGCTGCATTTCTCAGCAGTGCCTCAGAGTATTTCACTAGATGGCACGACACAGAACTCAGATCAGATACAACTTCTGGATCTGCATTCTGGCAACACTGACATGTGACATGTTGAATATTAATCACAATATGTCAAATGAATGAAGAGCTCCAGACATTTGAGGAGTAGAACTGCAGCAGGAAGACAGACACGCTGCAAATGAGTCAGATAGAATGATTTTGATTGTTTCACTTTTGATTTCTTTGGGGTTTATTCAAGGAGGTGAGAAGCCTGGTGGGTGCTTTTGTGACCTTTGACCCACAGTGAAATGTTTGAGTGTCTGCACTGAAACAGACACTTGAACTTTCGCTTCAGGACAAATGTCAAACAAAGCAGGTAAACCCAGAGTATGCTTTTAAATTCCACTTGAACATACTTTGAAATGTGTTACAGTGTAAACGATGGTGTGTGTTGAGCTCCTCAGACGCAGCCTGGCTGGCTTCAGCTGATAAGATTTCATTCCCAGGAAGCCTGACATTCATGCAAGGTCGCTTGGAACAAGGCCTATTGAGGATTGAGTGCACGTGCACAAACAGACCTGGTTTCACAGCTGTGCCTCCTTCAAAAATAAAATAAAACACTTTATAAAACTCAGACGACTTCCAGAGAAAGTTGTGATTTTCTCTGGTGTTCACTACACTTCTTCTAAATTCTCACGGCATCTTTCCTCAAAGTGAATCTCTTCTGTTGTCTCTAGGAAGTTCGTGTCACGTGACATTGAGCAGGTGGAGAACAGCTTCACCTGCCGCCAGAGGGGATCTACCTTGAGCCGCAGCTCACCTGGTCCACCAGGCCTTCCGGGTCCACCGTGACCCTTCAGATCCAAACCCCCAGTGAAGGAGACGGGAGCAGCAGCTCTATGAGATCAGCAGCACACTGACACACTGTCAGACAGAGACACTGTTCCTGATCTGCAGCCTCAGCACTCGCAGTGGCAGGAGGAGTGTGTGAATAACCTAAATGTTGTCATCTGCTCTATGGAACTGAACCTTTGCTTGTTCTCCACCGTACTGCTGCATATTTATATCTGCCTCACAGATAACTGACATCTGGATGATAGAAATGTTCAGAAAGTCTCATCAGAGCCTGAAACCACATTCTGACAAACGATGATATTATTTGATCCCTTTCTTCTCAGCTCCCATTCATGTGTCACCGCTGGGAATAACAATCCACTGCACTGCTCCAAACACTCCAAACCTCGACACACCTGGTGTGGAAGTTCAACCACAGTCAGATCATTGTGACCAGACCGGGTCGCACGTCTCCCAGGGTCCTGAGCAGTGGAGGCAGCAGGGGTGGAGGATGTGTCAGCGCCAGGCAGCCTCACGCTGCACCACTTATCTCAGATCACCAGGAACGCTCACCTGTGAACCTGTGGGAGGGAAGAGGAGAATTTATCATCAACAGCTACGTGACGATAGAGGAAGTTGCAGATCCCATGAGACGAGAACTGATTGATGAAATCCTCAGAGCTTACTGTCAGACCTTAGGCTAGTGCAGTGAGCCCTGGGTTCCTCCTGGTGAGCAGATCTCCCCAGGGCCCCGTCCTCCTCCAGCTCATCAGGGAGCATCATGTCCACATGTTGTCAGGAGAACATACAGGAACGAGGAGGCCACACACACACATTACCTGGCTACACTTTACACTGAAGACATCAATGCACTTTGTTGATGCTATGCAGTTCCCACTTCTGAATTACAGGTTTTTCAGGTTCAGTTGCAGTAATTGTGGTCGGAGTACTCGTGTGTGTGTATTAGAGCTGGAGTGCAGGATTCTTCTCCTTAAAAATACTAAAGGTAAATATTAATATTTACAATAATTCTGGTTGTTCATTTATTATGCGTTGTTTCTTCTAATGATTATTTCTTTGAACAAACCTAAAACAGACCATCCACAATCAGAGGCTAAGCAGAGAGGAAACCTCCCTTCACAGTGTTTAATGTACATTCTGTACTGAGAGTTACAATATTCTGCTCTAAAGAATAACCCTATTGTCATGAGATGCTGTAAACTACTATTCTTTGTCACGTTGCTCTAACAGCTTCATCCTGTATTTTGCATCAGCAGACACATCCAAAGCATCAGTTTCTGAGAGTTCGTTCAAAACCATATCGATATTATATGAAAGAAATCTGATACCATATATTGGCCAATAATCATGAAAAGATCGATGGACTCTAAGATGTTATCAAACCTCACGGCAAAGAAATGTAAGTGAGACTTGATGATTTTATGGCTTAACCATGAATCAAAATATTAACACAAATACAAGAACTTTAATTAAAAATGTGTATTTATGTAAAATGTTACATCTATTAGTATCGTCATCTGTAAAATGAAAGTTTCTATATCAGCAAACATGAAGTAGATGTGTCTGTGAACGTCTCAGATAATTTCATCTGCTATTTCTTACTACCGGAGGAGATGTTTGTTCCAGTTTCAGGAGCAAAAAGCAAAAGGACAAAGAAAAATATACAAAAAGAAGTTCAATGGATTCACAAGATTAAGAGAGAAAAAGAAATGTCCTGATGCTCGATAGTTTTAAGCATCTTCACAGTTTGTGTTTATGACTGATGAAGAATAAAAATCCAGGAGATTAAGATTTCAGCAGCTCTGAATTTTCACCTTGTTTACAGGTCAGACAATGAAGAAAATTGTGTTGCCGCTGGCTTTGTGTGAAAACCACACTTCGGCCCACAAAGACCAACAACTGACCCAGGGATGGAAGAAGAGAGTCAACACGTAGGAAGATGAAGACGCTAACTTGGAAAGACGAGGAGGTCACAGAGCTTCAGTGATGAGGCCGACGTCGCCTCTATGTGAACGAGTCCGACCCGACAATATCCTGCCGCCTTCTTCTTCTGTGAAAGACCAAACGGCTTCAGTCACTGAACCATCAAACTCCATTTGGAATCCAGCTGCTGGTTTGAGGTGGAGGACAAAGGCTTTAGTCTGACAATGCCTAGCAGACTCACACAACCTGAACCAGGTTAAAGCTGAATTCCTGTTTCTGGCACTGGAAAGAATGTGGCCATTAGCTAGTATTTTATATTTGCACTGTTTTGCATTAGTATAATGGTTATTTTTATGAAACTTACTTCTCTGACTGTTATGGCACATTTAATGTTTTATTAAAATGTATTTATGTAAATCTGTGTGGTATCTTTCTGTATTTGGAGCACATTTAGGATTTTACTCATCGGGATGAAAAGCTTAAATACAGAACAGAGAAAGACTGCTCATGACTTTGGTGAACTTTATCTGTCTCTGGGCGCCACCTGCAAATTCCAAGCTTCCATTTATCCACTGAAATCTCTAAATGAATCTATAAATGTCTTCTCCTCTGGCTCCAACGTGGTCACTGATGGTTCAACACTTCCTGAGACTCTGCTTGTACCTCAGGGGCCTTAACTAAAATTGCAAAGAGAGGTCCATATCAACCCTCCTCCTTCTGGGGGTCCGACAATTAGAGACGTACAAATATGGGCTCGACTAAATCAGTTTAATTAACATTTTTTTGTACATGGCTGCTTTGTAACAACACAAAATCAAACATAAACCACAAACACAATGCCTATGTTGATGTAAACATGAAACACAGTGCAATAAACATTCTGTCTTGAATTCTGTGGCTATCGTCTTACATTCCTTTTAACCATAAAGATGTAACTTCCTCAAAGACAAACATGAAGTGTTTAGGTTGAACTGAGCTGAGGATTGGGCCTTCCTAGGCCGTTCAAACAGGTGTGTAATTAGTCGCTCTTGAACGGTATTTGGTCTTAATAATGTTAAGTGTTGGAAATGATGATTCGTATCTGTATGTGGAGCTAGACATCGCCAAGGGGTGTTCTGCCACTGTAGTGAGACTCACGGAAACTCTCAGGTACAGTTCAGCCAGGAGCTGGCAGCATCACTAACTCCACACTGCTCTTGCAGATCAACAAGTCTACTCCTGTAGAGAGGCCATATCTACCTCCACTTGAAGGTCATTTTAGCCTCAGAAAAACGAGGTCACATTTTGACCAGAAAAGGATTCTGAACAGAAGCACCTGTTCTCCCAGGCTGAAGTCATCAAAACGATCACTGAAGATTCCAATCAGTTTTGCATGAACATGAGAAGAAATATCTCTCACCCTGAATTTGCTTCCATTGCGGGAAAATGTGCAAAGTTCTCTGAGATCCAGACTTTGAAAATTCCAACTTCCGCTGAGAGACTGGACAGCTGCTACCAATCACATGAGTTGTTCCTGCCCTGCAGTTTTAGGTTGAGGTCATTTAGGTGTGAGGTTATGTCAATCTACAAAGGTCATAAATCATTTTTTTCTCATCTTCCTAAAACTGAGCAAACTGTCTGGCCTTATGATTCTTCAAGCTGTTCCAGGAACGTTTTTATTTCCTTCCTAACGGCCCAAACGCGTGCCAGAACTCTGCCTTTGCTCAAACCATCTAACATTGCAGTGCAGCAGGAGGTCATTGTCCATGATCAACTTCCGTCCAGAGTTCTCGAAGGAGGCGATGTTTATGTGATGACGATGCCCTGAGGAAGTTGATAAGTTTCATCACAGTATTCATA